>NW_003852726.1:414761-417405 GCF_000181295.1 Otolemur garnettii
TTTCTAATTGAAGTCCCCATTTCACCCAGTGGTGCCTGCTTTCTCTTCAGTGGCTGCTAGGGGTTCGAATTGAAGTCCCCATTTCACCAGGGTGGGGGGTGCCAACTTTCTCTTCATTGTCCACCGGGGTTTCTAATTGAAGTCCCCATTTCACACGGGGGTGCCGGCTTTTGCTTCATTGATCCCCAGGATTTGGAACTGAAGTACCCATTGCACCCATGTGTGCCTGCTTTCTCTTCATTGTCCCATGGTATTTCAAATTGAAGTCCCTATTTCACCCGGGGGTGCCTGCTTTGTCTTCATTGTCCCCTGGTATTTCGAATTGAAGTCCCTATTTCACCCGAGGGTACCTGCTTTCTCTTCATTGGCCCCCAGAATTTCTAATTGAAGTCCCCATTTCACACAGGAGTGCCTGCTTTCTCTTCATTGGCCCCCGGCGTTTCTAATAGAAGTCACCATTTCCCCGGGGGGTGCCAGCTTTCTCTTCATTGGCCCCTAGGGTTTCTAACTGAATTCCCCATTTCACACAGGTGTGCCCACTTTCTCTTCATTGGCCCCCAGGGTTTCGAACTGAAGTCCCCATTGCACCCAGGTGTGCCTGCTTTCTCTTCATTGGCCCCGAGGGTTTCAAATTGAAGTCCCCATTTCACCCGGGCGTGCCTCCTTTCTCTTCATTCGCCCCTGGGCTTTCGAATTAAAGTTCCCATTGCACCCACGGTTCCTGCTTTCTCTTCATTGGCCCCATTGTTTCTAATTGAAGTCCCCATTTCCCCGGGAGTGCCTGCTTTCTCTTCATTGGCCCCCGGGATTTCTAATTGAAGTCCCCATTGTTCCAGGGGGTGCCAGCTTTCTCTTCATTGGCCCCACGGGTTTCTAAATGAATTCCCCATTTCACTCGGGGTTGCCTGCTTTCTCTTCATTGACCCACGGGGTTTCTAATTGATGTCCCCATTTCACCCAGGGGTGCCTGATTTTTCTTCATTGGCCCCCCGGGTTTCGAATTAAAGTCCCCATTTCACCCGGGGGTGCCAGCTTTCTCTTCATTGGCCCCCAGGGTTTCTACTTGAAGTCCCCATTTCACACGGGGGTGCCTGCTTTCTCTACATTGGCCCTCAGGATTTCTAATTGAAGTCCCCATTTCACCCAGTGGTGCCTGCTTTCTCTTCAGTGTCCGCTGGGGGTTCAAATTGAAGTCCCCATTTCACTGGGTGAGTGCCAACTTTCTCTTCATTGTCCACCGGGGTTTCTAATTGAAGTCCCCATTTCACACGGGGGTGCCGGCTTTCGCTTCATTGATCCACAGGATTTCGAACTGAAGTACCCATTGCACCCATGTGTGCCTGCTTTCTCTTCATTGTCCCACGGTATTTCGAATTGAAGTCCCTATTTCACCTGGTTTTGCCTGCTTTCTCTTCATTGTTCCCCGTTATTTCGAATAGAAGTCCCTATTTCACCCTGGGGTACCTGCTTTCTCTTCATTGGCCCCCAGAATTTCTAATTAAAGCCCCCATTTCACACAGGGGTGCCTGCTTTCTCTTCATTAGCCCCTGCGGTTTCTAATTGAAGTCCCCATTGCATCCGCGGTGCCTGCTTTCTCTTCATTGGCCCCCGGGGTTTCGAATTGAAGTCCCCATTACCCCCGGGGATGACTGCTGTCTCTTCATTGTCTGCCCAGATTCTAATTGAAGTCCCCATTTCTTCCGGGGGTGCCACCTTTCTCTTCATTGGACCCCGAGCTTTCTAATTGAAGTCCCCATTTTACCCGGGGGTGCCTGCTTTCTCTTCATTGGCCTCTGGGATATCGAATTGATTTCCACATTTCAAACGGGGGTGCCGGCTTTCTCTTCATTGAGCCCCGAGGTTTCTAACTGAAGTGCACATTTCACCCAGGGGTGCCTGCTTTCTCTTCATTGGCCTTCGGGGTTTCAAATTGAAGTCCCCATTGCACACGGGGTGCCTCCTTTCTCTTCAGTGTCCCCCGGGTTTTCGAATTCATATCCCCATTTCACACGGGGGTGCCGGCTTTCTCTAAATTGGCCCTCGGGATTACTAATTGAAGTCCCCACATCACCCAGTGGTGCATGCTTTCTCTTCAGTGGCCCCTGGGGTTTCAAATGGAATTCCACATTTCACCCATGGGTGCCTCCTTTCTCTTCATTGTCCACCTGGGTTTATAATTGAAGTCCCCATATCACAGGGGGGTGCCGGATTTCGTTTCATTGATCCCCAGGTCCTGGAGATGGATGGACAGACCTGGTAGCGGTGATTCCGTAGACACAAAACTCGACCCACAGCGGGGTCCAGTAGAAAAGCCGAATCTCCTGCGTAGCAACTGGTCTGGAATGGTCCAGCTGAGCTCAAAATCGATGGCAGGTGATGCCCTGCTGCTACCTGGCCCACGCCGATCCTTTCCCCGTCAACAGGGGGGGGTCTTCCGTCTTCAGAATTTCAGATCAAGCATGCCTGCTTTTCAGTAGAAAGCTTCCGGCCCCCACCACCCTTGACTCTGCGACCAACACGAGCCACGCGTGCTGACTCCCTTGAAGTTCCAAATAAATGGAACTTAAATACATGGCCTGTTTCTTCTCACCCGAGTCGTCTTTCCTTTGTGTCCACCGGCGTTTTATATGACGGACGAACATAT
>NW_003852727.1:0-7445 GCF_000181295.1 Otolemur garnettii
AGTTACTGCTCTTCGACCCCCACCAGCAAAGGGAACTGAGGCTTGACTATCTTAGGCACTCAGTGACAACTGGAGAATGTTCCACCTGAGGACAATTTGGGCCTGAGAAAAACCCAAAAGCATCAGAGATTCTCCCTCAACCACCAGTTAATTTGCCCAAATCAAGAGATCCAAACCTATTGACCCTGTCAGTACCCACTCCCTGGTTGGAAAGATCACAAGGTCTCTAGCAACTAATTAATAGGAGTCTACTGTGGTATAAGTGTGGCTCGCTCTGATGCTCTGAGGAGTCAAAAAGGCCTGTTCAGTAGACAATTTGGAGTAAGTAGGCTGATGCCTCTTTCCCCCCCTTACTCACCCTTCACTGCTGGACTTTGGTAATCTCATTCTCAGTTAACCCCACCAACAGTTTCTCTTGACCCAGACTCTGTAACCCAGTCCTATCCAATGGCAAGTGAGTCAGGGTTTTGTGTCTACCAGAGTCCAGGTAAAGTCAATGAGTTCATCAGGGTTTTGTGCCTGACAGAGTTCCAGTAATGTCAATGCCTTCTCCACTTGGTGACCACTCTCTGTGGCTAGCCAGCAGAGATAGTTGAAGCCTATCTGCCTCAGGCACTCAATGAGAGCTGTAGAATATTTCGCTTCGGTTCAATCTAAGCCTGGAATTTGTTTTCTTTAAGTCGTGGTTTGCCTCACTGGGGAGGATGTGTGTTTATCTATCTCTTCTCTCAGTTCAGCTCCCCACTTTCAGCTTCGTTGGGTTCTTCTGGTAGTTGTCTCTCTCCTTGAACTGATGTTTATGTTGAAAGCTGGCTCTAGTCAGCTCTCATCTGCTATTCCTCCAAATTCTTATTGAATGTGAAAATTTTAATTAGGGAATATAGCCAATCCGGGGATTTAGCAAAGTAAAAAATACATTGAAACCCGTCAGAAAATAAACAGACTAAAATGCTACCAGACATACAAGCACTCCAATGCCCAGACACTCAGCCACATGTAAACAAACAGACAAAGCAGTAAACAGAGCAACAGACTAACCAGTCAACTAACAGATCAAGAATGAAAGAAGGGAGAAAGAAAAGGAAAAAAAATAGTGATAATAAAAGATAACCACAGAAATGTTGGTCATAAAATGATAGAGCAAACAAATAGGAAAGCAAACAATCCAAGAAGAGCGAGAATCAGAATATATATATAATAAAAATAAAAAGTAAAAAATTAAAAATTAAAAAAAAGGGAAAAGGAGGGCACCACTAGGAAAATTACTTTTTTTTTGAGTATATACAAACAAGTTTCTTTTTCAATGCGGTGGGGTTCCAGTTTAAAAATATATATATAATTGTGCTGCAGTATACTTTCTAAACAACAGGTGGTGCTGTGAGTGGTCCCTGCGCTAATACCAAAAATAGAAGGGGGGAAAAAAAAAATATATATATATATATGGAGAATCTTTGCTAGCAGGATGCCCAGATTCTCCCTACAACAGTTCCCATAGAGTGTTGGGCATCTTGGATTAACTTCAGATGCCGGATAGCTGGCTGCAGATCAAATTGAGTTCTCCGCGCTTCTGGGGGAGGTGTTATGGAGACATCATTTTGGAGGTTTTACATTACATCTGGTTCCTGGCTGGCCGCCCACTCCTATCTGTCCTCCAAACTTGGGACACAAGTTTGCACTTTGCCAGACTTTTACTCAACTCCTAATTTCCCCTCGAACAGAAAACCATTGTGGTCCGAGGGAAAAGAGCTGGGGTGCCCCTTTCGCGGTCCGTGTTTCAGTGGGGGAGGGGCCGCTGCCGCCGCTGGTGCTGCTGCCGCCCATCACAGCGGGATGTTCAAAAGATTTTTCAGTGTTTGTAGGAACAAACAAATCCATGTGTTCCGAGGGAAAAGAGCTAGAGTGCTTCTTTTGCCCTCGGAATTTAGTTTATTTCTGATGGGGGAGGGGCCACAACTGCCGCCACTGCAGCAGAACGTTCAAAAGACTCTTCAGTGTTTGCAAGATGGGAACCCATTCTCCCTGTCAGTCGCTGCGTCAGTGCAGCTCCACACAGACTTCCAGAGTTACGGGATGGATCGGTTCCTAAGCAGAGTCCCTTCCCCTCGAGTTTCTGTCCGAATGCCTGGATCCCTGACACCCCAAACCAGGTCCAAATGTCTCCCATTTCTGGCCGCCAAATTCCGCCCGGGAATCCACGCCTCACCACACACTGCTAGAGACACGCAAACTTCCCATGAATTGGGCACAGGAGCCTTTTGTGGGGGAGGAATTGGTTTCTGTCTCTCAGGAAGCAAGCCGCGGACCTGGCGCCGCAGGTCGCAGATGGTGCCGTTTCAGCTGCTGCCCTGAGTTTTTTCTGGCTGACACAGTAGTTCTGGGCTACACTTCCAATCCAGCAATTCACCTCTTTGCTGCTCGCCCTGCGCTGCTTATCCGCGCAAGGACTCCATGCTGAAGAGATCCAATAAGCCCACTCTCACCTGAAACCACCAGGAGAGTTGACTCAGGGATCCATCTCCTCCGCCATCTTGCTCCGCCTCCAGCTCTTTTTTCTTTCTTTTCTTTTTTCCTGCTTCCCTTAGGAGCTTTTCTTTATTCATGACCTTTGGGAGCTTGATTATTAAATGCCTTGAGGTAGTCTTGTTGGGTTGAATGAGCTTGCTGTTCTATGATCTTCTTGTACCTGGAGATTTATATCTTTCTCTAGCTTTGGAAAGTTACCTGTCGTTATTTATTTGTTTCTACTCCAATTTCTCTCTTCCTCCTCCTTGAGACCAACAACTATTTGGTTTTTATTTTTAAGGGTTTTTTTTTTTTTAAATCTTGTGGGCGCGCTTCCTTCTTTTTTATTTTTTTTTTTAATTTCTCTTCTGAGTATTTTCAAACAGCCTGTCTTGAAACTCACTAATTCTTTCTTCTGCTTGTCAATTCTGATGTTGGGAGTCTCTGATACATTACTCAAAGTATCAATTGAATTTTTAAGCTTCAAAATTTCTCCTTGATACTTTTATTATTTCAATTTCTGTGTTAAATTTTCTCTGGAAAGCTTCTGAATTCCTTCTTTGTGTTGTCTTCATGTTCACTGGGCTTCTTTGGGAAAGCTACTTTTAATTCTTTGTATGAAAATCACATTTCTCCATCACTCTGGGATTGGTCATTAGTTCATTATTTAGTACATTTGGTGAGTATGGGAAAGAAATTGTCATAATTGTGACAAAAGTGCAACCAGTTTAAAAAACAAGAAATCCCCTCATGGACTGCTTTAAGGATAGAGTCTCTGGGAAACACTCAACTCATGTCCACCCATAATCCTGATTCACAGTAGAGAAGAGTCCTGGGCAGTACACTGGAATCACTTACCCATGTTAGCTGTAGATAAGGCTAATAAAAACCTTTTGCAGCTGTGGGGGAGTGGCACTGACACATGGTTAGAGTTCAACTTTCTTTCTCCCTCTATTAAATTTTTCACTTGTCCCTGGCCTGGCTTCCTCTCATTTCTTGCAGATCTTTACCCTGTTTCTAGGCCAGAACTTCTCATCTTTATTGTGCATTGGTCAGGAAAGGAGAGAGTGAGAGCAGTCAAGGGACCACCCACATTGCTGTGGCCTTCTTGATGTCCACCACTGCACACTAATTCCTTAGTACCAGGTATGTTGAAGGAAGGAGTTCCACTGCCAGGATCACCCATTCTGCCAACATCTTTCTTTGCCTGAAAATTCTAATGCTATGTTAGGATTTCCCCTCAGGATTTGGGATCAGTATTCTAACCCCCACCAATTCTTTCCCTCAAGGATGCCTGAGAGACATGGTTGGGATTCTGTAGACTTTGCCTTCTTGGCTACATGGGTGATGCACGGAAGCCTGCCTCCCCTCTAGTGAGCCTCCATGCCATTCCTTCTCTTTACTCACATGTCATGGCAGTAATTATTCTATCCCCTCCCAACACACATCACTGAACCATCTCCTAAAAATACCTGGAAAGCCTGGGTTTAAAGGAGCTATCAAACTGAAATGATTCCTCCAAAACACTGTCTGGTCCCAATGTACACTAAGTAATAGAAATCAATAGTCCAGAATGGCACTTTTAATTTAAATATTCTCAGTGATATTTAAAATTTTATGACTCACAATGACAAGTAGGGGTCTCCTATATTCAAAGTCCTTTTTCTTTTGGAGTCATCCTTCATTCTGCCAGACTTGTACTAACTTTTAAATTCTCCTTCTCAACAGCTACCACCTCAACCTTCCACCTCTGACTCAAACATCAAACTCACCGACCTTCTGCACCCCCACCTTCTGCCTTTCTATCTCCTGAACCTTCTGCTCCCACTCAGTTCCCAAATCCTACAACTCCAACCTCTCCACCTGACTCTCTTTCTTCTCTCTCTCCACCCTACTCCTTTTCTCCTCCACATGCCAATTCTCAGGGACAACCTCCAGAAGCTAATTTACCCTTATGTGAAGTAACAGAAGCTGAAGGAATTATTAGAATCCATCTCCTCTTTAACCTAGAAGATATATCCCAAATTGAAAAGTGCCTTGGGTTCTTTACAAATTATCCTATCTAATTTAAAAAATTTCAGTATTTAACCCAGTCCTATGCCCTCCTATGGCAGAACACTTATGTACTGCTTTCCTCTACCACCACTCCTGAAGGGGTGATAAAACATTTGTTCTGCAGCTTTTGCAGATACCTTGATTGAAATCCTAATAAAATACACCCCAACTTTGACTCCAAATCTGAGGCTTGGTGGCTGTTCCTAAATACCCAAGTTATTTTTCAATCATCTTCAGATATTTAAAAAAAAAAAAAAGATTCAGAAACTCAAAGAACCCTAGGTTCCCTAAAATGAATTAGGTAAACTTGCATTCAAGTTGTATAACAGAAAGGAGGAAGTGGCCAAGACTAATCATGCTAGGTACTGGATGCTGCCCTCTGTCCTCACGCGACAGAGAATGGGCTCTACTAGGCAACCTAAACACCTGCCTCACTCTTCACATCCTCAGGGTCTTTGCTACAAGTGTGGCAAACAGGGACACTGGGCTCGCTATTACCCTAACTCTGGTGCTCCACTCAGACTCTGCCCAGTCTATGGTGTCCATGGTCACTGGAAGGATAGGTGTCCCCAGGATGCAGGGAATGGAGTCAACCCATCCATGACTGCGAACTGAGCTGGAATTTGGGCTGCCTAAATTCCTGGGACAGCTACTGAAGACTGAAGGGGCCCAGGCTTTCAGATAATAGATACTATTACTGCACCCCCACCTTATGCCTTTCAGTAAGGTATCTTTCAGATATCTTTGCCTTTCAGATATCTTTCAGTAATAGATACCATTAATATCTTACTTGCAGAGCCCCAGGTTGTCCTCTAGTTGCTTGTAAGAGAATATCCTTCCTCATGGACACAGGGACCACATTCTCAGCATTGCTGATTTTTTCAGAACCACTACTCACTTCCATTTCTGTGGTTGGGCTTGATATAATCCCTTTTCCCTCACTTAAAACTCCACCTCTAAACCATCAGTTAGAACACCTGACATTCTCCCATTATTTCTTGATAATTTCTATATGCCCCCACACCCCTGCTTGGTCAAGACCTACTATCTAGATTCAGAGCCCCTTTAACCTTATGCCCATCACCCCAAACCAATAATTCCTCTCAGCTTTTCATACTTCAGTTAATCTCCACTAAGGCCTCTCCCCATCTACACAAATGTCTCTCCCAAAGACTTTAGTTCAGGTTAATCATAAATTTTGGGACACATCTACATCCTCAATCACCCTACACCATCAGTTCATTATGGTTATCCCTCACATCTCCTCAACAAAACTCAGTATCCCCTTAAACCCTATGCTATAAAAGAACTTGAACCAGTTATCAATCATTTACTAAAGAAAAAAGGAAAAAAAAAAACATTATATGACCCACCTCTTCCTCATGCAACACTCCTATCCTACCAGTCTCCAAACTTTATGGCTCCTTCTGACCAGTCCAAGATCTTCAAGCAATCAAGGAGGCCACTGACCCTATTACTCTCCTCATCCCAAACCCCTATACCCTCCTTTCTGCTATTTCTTCTTCCACCATACACCTTACAGTCTTAGAAGACAGCTTTTCTCTATCCCTCTTTAACCAACTCCCAAGACTTTACCTGGTCTGACCTGGACACCAAATTAACTCAACAACTAATGTGGACAGTTCCCCCTCCAGGGATGCAGAGACATCCTATACCTTTTGGCCCAAGCCTCAGCCTCGGATCTTTAAACAATGAACCATTGTCATTATCTGTTATTTAATATGTCAATGACTTACTCCTTTGCAGTCCTTCCCTCACTGTTTTGATCTTGGATACCATCTCGCTCTTAAACTACCTTGGGAATCTGGGATAGAGGGTTTCATCCAAAAAAAGCTCAATTAATAAAGACCCAGGTTACCTACCTCAGCATCTCTCTTACCCATTTTACCCAGAGCTTAACTCTGAAATGGAAACAACTTATTGCCACCTTATCCCTTCCCACCTCTAAAACAGGTCTTCTATCCTTTGTTGGCTTGGCTAATGTCTTCCATCTGTGGACTCCCAACTTTGGCATTTTAGGTAAGCCACTATATCAGGCAGCCATTGGGGACCATAATGAACCTTTACTCCCTGAGCCTTCCCTCTCTCAACCCTATATGAAACCCAAGCGGGCCTTAATTCAAGCTTCATCCATTTTCCTTCACAATTCCTCCAAACATAAGGTGACCAGACGTCTCACTTTTGGTGGGACAGTCCCAATTTTTAACAATTTGTCCCACATCCCATGGTGTTTTAAAAAAGTCCTGATTTTTGGATAGAATGCACAACAAGCTAGGGAACAGTGGGAGAAAGTAGGCTGCTGAAAAGGTTAATGTAACTCCATTTGGGAATGAAGAGGTTAATGTAACTTCATTTGGAAATGAAAAGGCTAATGTAAACAAATGACCTACTCCCCTCCTGGGCAAGGTCGCCCAGGTGGAATTGGTCTCAGAAGGAGACTGGCTCCCTCCCTCGCTTCTAGGCAAGGACAATCAGCTCAGAAGAAGCCAAACTGTCGGAACAAACAAATAGCCCCTCCCCAGAGGGTCCCTAACCATAAAAACTTAGCCAATAGCAGCCTGACTTGACAAAACACCTGATGAAATTCCTCTATGCGCTTTACAAACCTCAGCTCACTTCACTAGGGGGTCCCCCTTCCTCCAGCCACGCTGAAGGGAAGAGTGGCCCAGGCATATGCTTGCAAAATAAAGCACTTTTTGTCTTTACATGTGTGGTAGTCTCTCAGTGGCAATTCTGGTCCCAACACTGCCATGTGGCTATTTTGCCAGGATATGAGTTTTATATTATTTTTGTTAATTTTATAATGTTAAACTTTAATAATAACAAATAATTGTTGAGAACTGATTATCGAGAACTGCTTATCAAAG
>NW_003852727.1:8121-16279 GCF_000181295.1 Otolemur garnettii
GCCAGGGCTGGGTTTGAACCCACCACCTTTGGCATATGGGGCCGGTGCCCTACTCCTTTGAGCCACAGGCACCACCCTATACATAATTTTTTTAATGTATCATATTTGTAAATAGTACTTATGTTGAAATTAAAAATATATGTATTACAATACTATTTTTGCATTCTATGAAAATTTTTGTTGCTCCATATAGACCAAAATTTTAATTAAGAACCTCCCCCATCAATGGTGTCCCACTTTACTAATGTTAAAATCTAGTTACCTTATACAAACTCTTTTCCCTCTATGTTGATAGCTGTCAGGGATTTTCCTTTGGAATACTCACTCAAACTAATGGATGTAATCATCTTCCTATAGCATACTTTTCCAAACAACTAGACAGAAAAGTTATGGCCTTCTTGCCTCCACAGTTTAGCAGCAGCTTCACTTCAATCAGTTCATGAAAGTTGCAAATTAACTTATGTCTATCCCCTCCACAGTTACACTTCCCATTCCCTTCAGGACTAAACATTTTAGTTAAAACTGCCTTCTTCCTCACCCCAATGTCTCCCTTAGTCTCTTTAAACTTCCCTGGTGTTACAGTTCAATACTTAATAACAAGATAAATCTTTACTAAACCAATCAACCAAATTAACTCAATAACACATCACCTTTATCTCAATAATGCTGAGTTTACCTGTCTCTTTCCCCTACATACACTGCCAATTCAGCTTCTGGTTACATTTAAAATATATCCATCTACACTTGACCTACCACAAGAAGAAAAGAGCCTCCTTCTCAGACTGAACGGACACTCTACTTAAAAATTACCCCACCACTATAGCCAACAGAACATCAAACTGTACTAAACTTTTTCAGAAAACATCCACTCACTCCCTTATACACCAACTCCCATGTCTGGGACAGTAACATCTACTATGAAATTTTTCACCCCAGCTCCTTTTTGTATGATCCAAACCAGCCATGATCCTTCCTGGACACTTTACCCCAAAACCTTTGCAACCATACCACCAAAATCTTCCCTCCCAACACTATTAAATTCTGGCAGGTAGATTATTCTCTGTCACTTCATGCTAATGAATTGTTTTTACAACCTATCCTTTTTTCAGAAACTCATCAACATCACAATGCTCCTCCTCTTTCATGATCTAGGCCTAACTCTCACAAACCTTCCCCCTGAATACGTACTGTCTGCTGCCCTGCACAAGACAATGAACCTATTTCCTCCCCCCTTTTTGGGGGTGGAGCACTTGCTGGTTCCTTTTCAGTCTGGAGTAATGAACTGGGACAATATCAAGGAATTTATAATTTTCTCCACCTCTTTTCATTCCACCTTAGCTCATGCATGACACAAGAAGGCCTATTTTTTTTTTTAATTTATGGAAATAAAGTATACTCTTACCTACCCACCAACTGGACAGGTACATGTACTCTTGCCTATCTGCCTCCTAATATAAACACTATTATATTGTCCCTCCTGATCAACCTCTACCTGTTCCAATAAAAGCACATGTCAGGCCACAAAGAACACTCATCTTAATCCCATTCCTCACCATCCTGGCGTTACCTATAGAGATCAGGACAGGACTTGGAGGTGTGGAGTCTTCTCCACATTTTTTCCACAGATTATTCAAAGACTTACAGGAAAAAGCCTAATAAAACTAGAAGACAAAATAGATTCCTCAGCAGCCATGACCCTCTAATCATAGTTTATACCTGCTTAATGCAGAAAATGGAGATTTGTGTTTGTTCTTAGATGAAAGAAGGCTGCTTCTAAGTCAATCAGTCTGAACTCGTCAGAGATGTGGGCAATAAATTAGCTGAACAAGCTGCCAACCTCAGTACACAAAGAGAAAACAGCTGGCAATCTCTCTTTTTGGTTTGACTCAAAAAGCTGGCTCCCCTGGGTCTTACCCCTAATTTCCCCTTTACTTCTTTTATTACTTTGTGCATCCCTGAGTCCCACTTCTTAAACTATGATCGAGTTCATTCAAAACACCATCTGCAGCTTAAGTCAACAACATAGCACTCAAGTCCTCCTTCTGAAAGATGCTCCCTCAAGAAAAAAAAAAAAAAATTCCTAACCCAAATAACTCCTTTCCTATTTCCCTAAGAGTGTCAGTTCCCCCATACAGTAGGAAGCAGTTTTGAGAGATTTTTGTGCCCTTATTCCTTAAAATAAAAAGTGGGGACTTGTAGGAAAGGAATTCTTATAACCATGACGAGAGGGCAGCCATTTTAGAAAACAAGCAATTTTCTCCCCAGACTCCTGGAGTGCTTCAAGGACAGAGTTTCCAGGAAACACCCTACACATGTACACCCATAATCCTGACCCACACTAGAGAAGAGCCCAGGGTAGTACACTGTGCTCACTGCCCCATTCCAGCTATACTGATATGGCTAATAAAAGCCTTTTGCAACTATGTGGAAGAGGGGCTGACACCTGGTTATACTTCATACTCCTTTCCCCCTCTATTAAAATTTTCCCACGTCCTTGGACTGGCCTCCTCCCCTTTCCTGCAGACTCTTAGCCAGGTCCTCTGACAGAATCTCTCAGAAAGAGATTCTTGATGCTTATGAATATTCATAAATGTTTAGGCATTGACAAGTTAGGTATTTATTCTAATCTTCATAATCTGGACTTGTTTGAACCCATCTTTCTTAGGAAGAATTTTCATCTATTCAAAAGAAATTGAGTGTTGTGATTTAAGTCTTCAGTCAGAGCAGCTCTGTTGGCAGTGAGGGTACTCAAGCCCAATAATGCTGTAGCTATTCTAGACTCCTAGTGGTACCATGTTGGTGGACCTGGGTAAGATACATGAGAATACTCTGGATTATGAGGCAACATCTCTCATTATTTTTCCTCACTTTCTGTGCCAAGGTTCTGGAGTTGGGATAGGAGTGATATGGGCTCTCCTTCATGACCACTGCAGCTAGGATTGTGCCAAATCACATTTGACTGCTACATGGCTACCTCCGATGTTTATTTATAGCCAAGGTCTCTTTCATCAGAAGATTGTGAATTCTGCCATGAGTGGGTCCTTCCCTTCAGTGTGTTTCTATCTGGCCCCCCAGGGTGAATCTAGAAATGCCATCCAGGGACTAAGTTCTGGAATCAGGCTCTTCAGGATTCTGCTTGATACTTTATTTTTCTGTGGCTGAGCTTATACGCAAGTTACAAAACAAAGTCTTCTGAACTCTTCCCTTTCCTTTTTCGAAGTAGAAGAAGACTCTCCCTGAGCTGCACTCCCTGGAGTTTAAGAGGAGGTGACACAGGCACTGGCTTAGCTGCCACCTCTTCTATCTCATTGAGTCACATGTTCTCCAAATACACTGGCTCAAAATATGCACATCTGTAGGAATTGCATTTATGGCCTGACTGCCTTATGAATTTATTCTGGGCCCCAAGACATTTTCTTTCAGCCCTTGGTGGGACTGTTATCAAACAAAAGGGTCCAGCCACCAATCATTGTCCCTATATGAAGAGACAGGGAGGGATAAGTCTACCAAACTTTATTTTTCAGAAGGCTAGCAATTCTGGAGAACAATGAGATTAGCCTCCAAGACTGTTCTGTTCTTTCATTTCTAAATCATATATATATATATATATATAACCTTATGTTTACATGTAGGGACCTGGAACATATTCTCCTGAGTTAAGTATCTCAAGAATGGAGGGAAAAGTATCCAATGGTACTCAGTACTTCTATGAAACCAACTTATATTTATTCACACTTTCTTATGAAAGATAGAACACAACTATAGCCCAGGATGAAGGATAGAAATGGAGTGGGAAGGGAGGGGAGGAGGGAGGATTTAGAGAGGGAGGGTAAATGGCAGGACCACACCTATGGAGCATATTGCAAGGGTACAAGTCAAATATGGCAAGTATAGAACATATATGTCTTAACAAAACAATCAAATAAATGAGGCGAAAGCTATACTGATTGGTTTGATGTAAGCATGTCAGATTGTATAAAAAAATCAACACATTGTACCCCACATATGCGTAAATGTATTCATGATCTATGTGTATATGACTTAATAAAAAAGTATGAAATATACTGTTATTTTAAACAACAGTAATTAACATTTTCTTAAACAACAGTAATTTCCATAGCCCATGACCCATAATAAACAATAATTTTGATCCATATGACATTTCAATTCAAAAGTTAATTTTCTAGTTAATTTTCTAAATCAGTTGTCCTAAACTATTCAAGTTGTACCCTTTTAGATTAAAGCCAAATTTACAAAACAGCAAGGATGGAAAACAAGAGGTGAAGGTCAAGTAGGACCTAAACTGGCCAGACCAGCTATGTCCTCTGAGCTCTAGCCTGACTCTATCTTATTCTCACTACATGTGCACTCAGGTCTATCCAGAAATCAGGATTCAGGGCAGAGTATTTTCCTCTGGCCAGGCTGGTCTAAATGGTCCCTTCATTGACCCTGACAGAATTCTGCCTTGTGCTGTGCTGACAGGGAAGCCCTGAGTCCCAATTCAAATCCCCACAATCACTTCACTCTCCCTCCCCCAGGCACATAGATTCTCTTTCCACTAGGCATGCTAGTGCAACTTAGCCTGCAAATGGGGGAAAGGTGGTATAGGCAATGCAAGACTATCTTTTCTGCCCTATTTGGTGATTTTTTCCCTTATAATGTTAAAACCAGGGCTGGCTGGGTGGCTCACACTTGTAATCTCAGCACTTTGGGAGGCTGAGATGGGTGGATTGCCTGAGCTAACGAGTTTAAGATTAACCTAAGATAGAGCAAGACCTCATCTTTAGCAATGTGCTCGACATTGTGGTGGGCTCCTGTAGTCCCAGCTAATAGGGAGGCTGGGGCAAGAGGATCTCTTGTGCCCAAGAGTTTGAGGTTGCTGTGAGATATGATGCTATGGCACTCTACTAGGGGGTGAAAAAGTGAGACTCTGTCTCTCTCTCTCTCTCTCTCTCTCTATATATATATATATGTTAAAACCAGGTACTGTGATCACTAACCTCATTTTTAGTTCTTCTGAAGGTGCATCCTTGCATGTACACTTATTGAATTGGGTATTTATATGGTAAGATGATCACTGGAGGTTTCTATTTGGCCATGTTGCTCTGCCCCATCTTTAGATAAAAACAGAACAGAATTGTAATAACAATTTTAAAAGTCTACTGCTTATATTTAACCACATTTTCTCGGCCTTTCTTATGATTGCATCTTGCAATGTATATCTTTAGATATCTTCTTACCTTTCACCTATTTGTACTTTTGAATCTAAAATATCAACTGTAGATAACATTTTTTTTTGTATTTTCATATTTTGTTAAATATATACCTTTTCACTGCATTGTTTAATCCATTCATATTTAATGTTACTATTTATGTGGTTGGACTTATTTCTGCCATTTTTGCTTATTAATTTTTATATCTCATGACGATTTTGTTAGAAACTGAACTTTTAGGTAATATAGCAACTCTGGGCACTGAAACCCTCTGTCCTCCATGGTTGATATTGAGAACTAAAATAAAATCATAAGTTTCTCTCCCCCAGTGGCTGACTGGACCACCACTTGGCCAAGGGTATCCCCTAAACTTGAGTTGCTAGCCATAAGAAAGGAAATCATACATGACTCATGATGTCCCTTTTCCTTCTTAAAGATGTCCTGTGTGACTCATTAACAAGCATAAGGCTATGCAAGACATATCTCAGTACACATAAAACCATTTGGGTCTGGACAAAAGTCTTGTTGCAGGAAAACAAGGCTCGATGGAGAGATAGAATCACCCAAACATCAAAATACGAAGGAAGGGCTTAATAATCAGCCAGGGGAACTATGGTGGACTACAGTCCAAAAACAGCTGGCCTCCCTAACTAGCTCTGTCTTTTACCTTTTATCTCCATCCAGGAATTCTGTGTCCACAGGTACCCTTCTCAGGAAGTTAAGTGTTTAAAAATTCTAAGAGCTGAGTTACCATGGGGGAAACTGCAGGAATGTCCTTGGACTTTTGGGAGAAGACTTTTATTTTTAGACTTTATATTTTTTTCAGATCTCCTCTCTCAGTGTAGTTTGTCTCTGATCAACAGACTTTATCTTAACTCAAGCATTCCTTTTTACTAACTCCTGGTCTTTTAGACAGAGCCTAACTCTTTCAGACAATTGTCAGATGAAGTATCTCTAAACACACCTTTGAGCTGCTACTTAGAGATGTCCCACCTTTTTCAGCCAAACCAATGTATGTTTTCCATATACTGTTTTATGACTATACCTATAACTCCTGTTGATACAGGGTTTCCCAGTCAGGGTTGAACTGGGATGCCCTCCTTGTCTAGGCCTGAGTGAGCTCAGAAATCAGTATTATCACAGACCCCTATCTCTAGGCCAAAACCTTTAAGAGGTTTCATTCTATCAAGGTCATGAACAAAGCAGCCTGAAAAGATTTAAGTGGTTCCTTCTTGAGTAGGGAGCAAGAATGGGACTCATTCCCATTCTTGATGGGAATGAGTCAGTGGCGGAGTTTTGTCTGTGGCAAAAAATGCAAGGACCACATTCTTATGCTTAATTTTAGTATTATTTTAGTATTATATTCTGCCCTAAATTGCTAGTTATTACAAACTTCCCCCAAACGCCCTGCCGACAGAATAGGAAAAGCAGCATTTAAATCCCCTAGACTGAAGAATGGGTGGAGCTTCCCACTTGGATTCCCTTTCATCACTGCTGGAGGTTCGATTCCCCCTGTTTTGATTCCCCTTCTTTTGCTTATTAATCTTGCTAGCAATCTTTTTGTCAATAAACTCTATCCTTCCACTTATCTACATGGTCTGTGGTTTTATTCTTTCAACCTTGACACCAAGGACTCAGCATAAAGACAAATTTTGGCAACACTGTCTCCCTGAAATTTATAAAGTCAAACTGTAACCCAACCACAAGTCCACTTGTTTAAGACTTATTGGGTGTGGATTGGGGTCATAGCCCTCAATCTGGCTCAGTTTGAACCTCTTTAACTTACTTTACAGAGTATGGCTACTTTTCCATTGACAAGATTATTTCCCAGACATAAGGCTCAGTAACCTTGAAGGAGTAGCCCGAACTTCATGTCAGGTACTCCTATGAACCTTTTTGGGTCCCCAGACTTTAATCTTCTCCTCAGGCAGAATTGGTAGGTCCTCCAGAGCTCCAGATTTCCTGCTTTTGGTTAATGGTTCTTTGTTTATTCTGAACTTGTCCTTTTCCTGGGAATATGTTATTTGGGATTCTAATTTTGATTTGGAGGTATATTCTAAAGAGTCTTCTTCATTGGCTCTTTCTCCGAAAAAAATAATCTCAATTAGCTTTTCTGTTCATTTCTGAAAGAGGAAACTTAACTATTTTATTTGCAGATAAATGAGAGACAAAATTCCTCAGGTCCGAAGGCAAAAATCATTTTACACCTCCCAGCTGAAAGGCACCCCTGGGTAACCAGGGGCCTGAGTTGCCAGGGGTGATTCCTTGAGGCATAAGTGGCCCTATAGGGAACACACAACAGCATTCAGTAAAAGAAGACTCATAGGGAAACATATATAAGAGCTGATTGCTCAGCATCTTGAGCCCTCTTAGAGACAGTAGCCCCTGGAGAATGAAACTGAGACAGGTAAGAGGGTGGGAATGAGTCAGTGGTGGAGTTCCACCTGCAATCAGTCCTATACTACACTAAACCCTAGACTACATTTTGGTTACTTTTTCATTAGAAGAATGGGAAACAAATTATTTACAAATGAGGAAGGCAAGGATAAAGATCCCCGGTTGGCTTATGTAACCTCTATTTGCAAGTACTTGTGTTAAGTGTTGCATACTAGGTTTTCCAGAACTCAAACTGGTTATGCCTAATTCTTGTGTGCAAGTTTTTAATGAAGGGTAATTACATTGAGGAAACAATCAGAGCTGAAATGATCAACCTGCCACTATAGAGTTAAAATGTCTCTCAAGCTATCTTTTTAATTTTCTTCATACTCTAAACCTAGCTTTCTCTATTGAGGTTAAGATAAATTCATTACATATGGTATCTGCATTTGAAAGCCTACCTGGAGATCTTTCTGTAAGTTGTGGCTAAAAGGTAAACATTGAAAAAAAAACCCTCTAATTTTAAAATGGAGAAACAGAAGGATAAAAAAGTTGTTTTTTTTTTTTTT
>NW_003852727.1:30666-32405 GCF_000181295.1 Otolemur garnettii
GGAAGGTTGAAGTGCACTCTTCAATCTTCTCTCTTGACTCTGCTCCAAACCATCAGCTACTTTGCTAAGGTTCTGTCCTTTCAGCCTCCTTCTGGACGGGAGCTTCTGTAAAAAGCTGGCTGCAGTTCGCCATCTTGGCCTTTTTTTTTTTTTTTTAAATTGAACTGTCTTGGCTTAAAAAAAATTAGACTGCCTTAGAAACTGTTTTACCCAAAACTTTGATCCACAAGCATAATCAGGTGACCTATCAGGGCAACTAATGTTTTGCCATGTGAACAAGTCCAGTTTTGTCAGAAGAAATTTGGATCAAGTTGTCTTTTACAAACTGGTGAGCTGTATTACTATCTCATGGCTAAAGTTCTGAGGTAAAATTTATTGAAACTTTGTATATGTGTATATGTGTATTTGTAGGGGTGAAGGGTTCTGGTTCCCAAAACCCAGTTGACCTGGTTTGGTTACTCAGCTGAGCTAGAAGATTCAACTGAGGCATGGTGGGAATCGAAAGCAAATGTGAGTAGAACCTGAAAATAAAATATGACTTGAACAGAAAGCAAAAGTAACCTGCACAAGTTTCAAGGTAATAAAGATAAAATTTATTTAAGAGCAAAGAGAAAGTTCAGAGCACTTCCAAAGAGAGTTGGAAGTAGTACCTCTCATGAAGGGGAACCTCTTACTCTCAGTTTGAAATTGATTGTAAGTCTTTTATTGGTCTTCCCACAGAGCCAGGCATCATTGCCCTTTCTATTGATTGTTAATTATTGTCCTTCTCTATTAGTCATTGATTACCTAGCTTACCTCATGCTCATATTTTTTTCTCTTATTTTGGTGAGAATTGTTGAGTGAATGTCCTTGTTCTGCGGGCCAGACTTTCCTCCCATTCCCCTTGAATCCCCTTCATTTGTGTCCCTTCTTCTGTTTGAATGTATATGTTTAGATATGTTTTCTGTATGTCCATGTATTATATGTTTGTGCATACATAGTTTCAGATTGGTTTATAAATAAGAGTGCTCATAAATGAATGAAACAAATCCAGATGCTTTTCAGTTCATGTGAATTTAGTAATCTTTGGTAAATAAACTGGTAATTTTTTTAAAAAGGTATTATTTATAAAGTAAGAATAAAAATGTTTTCAAATTGTCAGCATACATTTTGTGTGGACTTTCTGTACAGTTTTATGTTCTTAAGGTGTTAGGATGTGGCATAAAGGTTATAAAATTATAAACCCAGACAAAGACAAAATGACCTACGTTGTATTATTTTTCATAAGTAAGGCAAATTTAATATTGTTGCTCTAATATTAACAAGTAAGTTTTCAGAATTATCAACAAAAAATGCTTATGTGTTTAAGTTTCGTTACTGGGTAAAAATGTAAACATGCCTAAACAAAGAAATGTCAGAAAATTATAATAAATAAAGCATCAAGTAAATAGAGCACAGAAACAGAAACTTTTGGTGAATATTTATGAAAATATTTTGGGTTTGGTCTTTTAATCCTAACTGCACATATAGTTTCTCACATTGATTTCAATTTCTAAGGAAAGGTATACATAAATGTTGTTTCTAACTTACTCTATCCTCTGTTATTTACAGTACTGTTAGGGATACAAAGTTGCCCTAGAAAAATTAAGAGCTTAAATGGAAATCCTTGGCTTTCCCTTAATTATTTCCACTCCTGATTTTGCTAGCTAGTTATGTGTAAGGTAGCTAGCAAAGGAAAAAAATCAGATCTGAAATGATCA
>NW_003852727.1:32572-39002 GCF_000181295.1 Otolemur garnettii
AAAAAAAAAATCCCTAAACTGTTAATTTAGTACAGTAATTTATTTTAATATTTTAAAAAGACTGTTAAAAGTCAAAGAGAATCTCAAGAGAGTCTTATTCTTTAGAAATACTGCATGTACTTGAGTTTACACCCAAGTTAGAAAATGTTTGAGGCTTTTCAGATTGTAGATTGTTTTTTAAAACAGTTTAATCTTAATCTTCATGTAAGAAAAATATGTGTTACAACTTTGTCATGATTGAGGTACTAAGAATGTGCTATAGGATTTTTCAGTCAAAAGTTTAGTGATATCATGCTGATGGGGCTCAGAAAACCACCCTAACATGAAGGCCTCAGAAGTAAAAATTCTCTGACCTTGACTTGTACTCTTGCATCTTGCTTGAATTCTTCCCTGACACTAGCCATATAAATCAGAATCCTTCCTCCACATGGCCAGTCCTAGAAGCCAGAACCCTCTTTTTCTGAAAGCTAGCCATAAAATCTAATATAATTCTATGTAAAAACTGGCTATAAAGCATGGATCTGACCTACATTATTTTACTGTAAAATTCCCATTTCAGGAAGTTCGCTGCCCCATATGCAGAAGGAAGAAATGCTTACTCAGAGAAGCAAAACAGAATCTAGACAAAAAGGTCTGGATGAGTTCCACCACTTATCCTGATAGCCTTAGATCACACTCTTTTGTTCAACCATATTTCTATGTAGCTTCCCCCACTTTGTTGACTCTGAGCATAAAAATGAACAATTTTCCCTGTGCCTTTGAGTGTTCATTTTGAAGGAACCAAGGTATAAGTTTGTGATTTTTTTCTCTTATTAATCTGCTTCATGTTAGTAGTGTCTGGCTAAACTTTGGGGGGTACAGACCTTTGATCCACATAGTGTCACTATATCTTGTTTTGGAATGTAGCATCACCTTTAAACAGGATATATTCTAAAATACGTATTATATTTGTAACATTTAGAAATGATGATGTTACATTTTTAAAAATAAAAGTCTTATAAAAATACTTAGGTTTGTTTTTCTGCATAGGATTTGTGAGAGTAAAAGCACATATTTTGGAGGATCCCTAGCAAGATGGCTGACTAGAGATAGCTTTTGCCAGAGGCTCTAGTCCAGAAGGAGAAAAATTGAACTGAAGCAAACTTGGAATAGTTAAGGTTGAGGGGTCAACCTCAGCATCTTCATGTAGACAAACAAGGATGTGAAAGGCAGAGGGAGAACAGAGAACAACTATGGAATAAAGGGACTTAAGGAGTCTCATAACTGGTACCAAACAAAGGGTAAAGGGACCCCCCTCTCACATCTGAAGGCTTCCCATGGGCTATCTGTGCAGGGCAGTGAAAATGGGATTTCTCACCCCATGGGAGGAGTCAAGAAACTCCAGTTTTCCTGCACCTAGGAATTTCCATCCCCTTGGTCCCCATCCTGCTTGAAAGAATAGTGAAAAGATTTTTTCTCTGCCACCTGCACACACAGCCCATCCCTTCCTCTTTCTTTGGTCCCTCGATAGACTGCTCCCTGCAGAGGCCAGCAACCCTGCACTACAGCAAACTGGAGTGCTAGCCCAGCCAGTCCTGGCAGTCTGGAGGGTCTGCCCTTCTCCCAGGCACCAGAAAGGTGAAGGAATTCAATGCACTCACCAGGGAACCAAAGATCATAGAGGCCAATTTCTCCCATACCACAACCACTTAGATCCTTAAGTGGCTGAGGGGAAACAGAGCAGGTCCTGCCCTCATAATATGTCTGTTGGAGTCTGTAAGGATCCATTACATTGTGTGTTTCAGTGAACTGAGTGTCCTCCACTCCTCTACCAAGAAGGAAATTATAGCTTGGCTATACAGACTTTGATGAGGCAGGGTCCCTCCTGGGTGTTTTTTCTGCTAGGAGGGATATTTCTCTGCCATCTGGAGTGGCTGTGCCTGGCATCTGTACATGGAAAGCCTTTCCTGGGGTTCAGCCTGGCTCCCCACTCTGCCAACTTGGAGAAAGTCTTAGCCTCAGGCAAACCTGCCCTAGGAAAAGTATGGAAATCAGACAGCAGGCCATGGTCCTTCTCCTCTAGCCACTGGGGAAGACCACAGTGCATCCAGTCGGTTATGGCCAAGACTTCAGCAGAAAAACACTGTACTTTGAATTTGTATGTATGAGGGGCATTAGGACTGTGGCAGAACAGAAAATTGGGTGGGAGCAGTTGGATGTCCTGAGTATTCCCCACCCCCAGTGTGGGGGAGCTGAAAACCACAGAGGTTCCATCATTTACAGCAGGGACTAGGGAAAATTATGAGCCTCTTTTAAATGGAGTTGAAGGTAGGCTGATACTAGAACAGAAACAGATCAGTGAGTTAACCAAAAGTCACCTCCCACCTAGGAGCAGGTAGTATAGGAGCAGCTGCACTCAACTCTTGAAGAAAGCAAGGCCAGCCCTCGGAAAATGTCACACTGCAGCCCTCAAAGGGAGCTTCAGAGGCTATATACAGGAAGGGGTACACATATGTATTCTAACTAATTTCCAAGTCAGAAGTGAAGGGGTGATGAAATCTATATCCTAGGCCCTCTGGAATTGATTTCAGCCTTCCAGGTTTTTTTTTTTTTCAGTTTTTGGTCAAGGCTGAGTTGGAACCCACCATGTGGGGCTGGCACCCTACCCCTTTAAGCCACAGGTGCCACCCCAGGGATTTGTTTTTGTTTTACGCTATGTTGCCCTTAGTAGAATGCTGTGGTATCACAGCTCGCAGCAACCTCAAACTCTTAGGCTTAAGCCTAAGAAACTCTTGCCTCAGCCTGCCAAGGAGCTGGGACTAGAGGTGCCTACTACAACACTCAACCATTTTATTTTTGTAGTTGTCATTGTCATTTAGCTGGCCCCGGGCTGGGTTCGAACCTGCCAGCCTGGGTATATGTGGCCAGCACCCTACCCACTGAGCAACAGGCACTGCCCAGCCTGCCAGTTTTATTTTACTTGTTAAACAGGTTTCTACCTTAGGGGTGCTGCCTAAGAGTCCCCAATTAGATTATCTCTCAATAACTATTTAGGGACAAGCTAACATTTCAGCAAAAAAAAAAAAAAAAAGAAAAGTATAATTAATATGAAAAATAAGCTGAAAATACACACAGGGAGCAGAAGAATCCTGGCAACATGAAAAAATCAGAGAATATCAACTCCCTCAGAGATTGAAAGGACTATAACAGAAAATACCATCAATAGATAAATTTTGAAATGTCAGAAATAGAAACAATATGGATGGCAAATAAGATGGTTGGAACTGAGAAGATTTAAAAAAAAAAAAAGATAGTCCAAAAATTGTCTCCAGATGGATTCTGGGAAGATGGCCGACTGGTAGCAACCCTGGTCAGAGGCTCCTGAGCAAAGAAAGAAAAACTGGTTGGAATCAGAATATATGAAGCCAAAGATGGGGTGCTGAGCCCAGAAAGAAGTCTGGCAAGATGTAAATCCAAAGAAGATCATTAAAGAACACAAAATACAAGTACAAAGCGGGCCCCAGAACTGCTTGCTAGAGCCGTCTGCCTCCTGCCCAGTGGACGAGTGGGCAGGGGTGGCAGCGGACGAGTCCCCCACTCTGGAAGGACTCAGAGCTGCTTGTTAGAGCTGTGCACCCCACGAACGACAGAGGAGACCCCCGCTCCAGGGCTCTGGGCAGATCCAGAACCACTTGCTAGAGCTGCAAGCCTCCCACGGGCGGCAGGTGGCTGGAGAGGTTTTCCCCTGCTCCGGGAAGCCACAGAAGTACTTGCTAGAGCCTTGCACACCCCCACGGGTGGCGGCAGATGAGTCCCTCACTCTGGGAGGACCCAGAACTGCTTGCTAGAGTCACACACCCCATGGGTGGCAGAAGAGACCCCCACTCCAGGGCTCTGGGCAAGTCCAGAACCGCTTGCTAGAGCTGCAAGCCTCCTGCTGGTGATGGGTGGCTGGAGAGGAGTTCCCCTGCTCCAAGAAGCCACAGAAGTACTTGCTAGAGCCTTGTGCACCCCCGCTGGTGGTGGCGGACGAGTCGCCCACTCTGGGAGGACCCAGAACTGCTTGCTAGAGCTGTGTACCCCATGGACGGCAGAGTAGATCCCTGCTCCAGGGCTCTGGGTGGGCGCAGAACTGGGTGCTAGACCCGCACATCTCCTTGCAGACAGAGGTTGCTACAGAGTACTTCCCCTGCTACAGGTAGCCACAGAACCAATTGCTAGAGCTTGTGCACCCCTGAGGGTAGCGGCAGACGAGTTCCCCATTCTGGGAGGGCCCAAAACTGCTTGCTAGAGCCGCACGCCCCACAGGCGGCAGAGTAGATCCCTGCTCCAGGGCTCTGGGTGGGCGCAGAACTGCTTGCTAGAGCCTCATACCTCCTGCATGCAGTGGGTGGTCACAGAGGACCTCCTCTGCACTGGGCAGGCACAGAACCACTTGCTAGAGCCTTGCACACCCCTTCAGGTGGCAGTGGACGAGTCCCCCACTCTGGAAGGGCCCAGAACTGCTTGCTAGAGCCGTGCACCCTACAGGCGGCAGAGTAGATCCCTGCTTCAGGGCTCTGAGTGGGCGTAGAAGTGCTTGCTAGAGCCGCACACCTCCTGTAGGCTGTGGGTGGCTGCAGAGGACTTCCCCTGCTCCAGGCAGGTACATAACTACTTGTTAGAGCCTTGTTCACCGCTTGGGCAGTGGCAGAGGAGTCCCCCACTCTGGGAGGACCCAGAACTGCTTGCTAGAGCCACATACTGCATGGGCGGCTGAGGAGATCCCCACTCCAGGGCTCTGGGTAGGCCCAGAACTGCTTGCTAGTGCCACAGGTGTCTTGCGGGCAGTGGTGGAGGAGTCCTCCATTCCAGGTAGACCCCAAACAGCTTTCTAGAGATACGCACACCCCACAGGGGCCAGCAGAGGAGTTCTCTGCTTCAGGCACCTGTGCTGGGTGGGCCCAGAACTGCTTGCTAGAGCCATGTGCTCCCTACAGGAGGCGGTGGAGAAGTCTTCCACTCTGGACAGGACCAGAACTGTTTGTTAGAGCCACGTGCATCCCACGGAAGGAGGTGGAGGAGTTCCCCACTCTGGGATCTCACGCTAGGAGGGAATAGATCGGTTTGCTAGTGCCGCACGCGTCCAACAGGCCATGGTAAAGGAGTCCTCCACTTCCCCCAGCTACTCTGGTGGGGCCAAACTAAGACTGATCTGGTCGCTCACATACCCTACACTACCACTGCCATTCCCCCTGCTCAGGCTTCTCCAGGGTACTGAACTAGGACTGATTGGGCTACTACTGATCTCCTGCCCCCTGGTTGCCCAAGTAGGCTGAACAAGGTCTAATCTGGCCACGCACACTCCCGTGCAGCTGCTGCCATTCCACTGCAACCCAGTTGCCCCAGCACCAGAGAACTGGGAGAAGACAATAGACACACTCTGCCTGTCTCTCTGGGCAACCAGAAGAAGCCACCAACCGAACAGTTCTGATAAGGCCTCCAAACAAGATAAACTCAGAATGGGGCAAAATCAGCGGAAAAACTCTGGAAACTCAAATAACCAGAATAGATCAACTTCCCCAAGGAAAAATGGGGCAGACATAATTAAAGACCCCATACACAAGCAAATGGCTGAAATGTCAGAAATCGAGTTCAGAATGTGGATAGCAAATAAGATTAACAGAAAGGAAGAAAAGAAGGAAGTAGTTCAAGAAATTATTCAAAAGATTTCTCAAGAAATTATTCAAAACATTTCTAAAGAAATTATTCAAAAGATATCTCAAGAAATCATTCAAAAGATGTATCAAGGACTCAACAATTAAAAGATAAAATGATCAAAGATTTTGAAACACTGAAACAAAAGGTTGCAGCCTAAAGGATCTGAAAGATACGGTGGAATCCCTCCATAACAGAGGGGAACACGCAGAAGAAAGGATCTCTGATTCTGAAGACAAAGCTTTTGAAGAAGCCCAGGAATGCAAAGATCAAAAGAAATAGAGAGAAAAACAGATCTCACTCTCAGAGAGCTCTCAGATAATTTGAAGAAAACTAATATTCGCCTTATAGGAATCCCTGAAGGCGATGAAGTTGCTTCACAAAAAACAGAGGCTCTTCTTCATGAAATTATGAAAGCGAACTTTCCAAATATGCCAAGAGATTCTGAAATTCAGATAGCAGATAGTTTCAGAATCCCAGCATGTCTCAACCTGAACAAGACATCCCCCAGACACCTGATAATTAACTTCACCAAAGTTAAGATGAAAGAGAAAATTCTGAAAGCAGTCAGATGTAAAAAAACCATTACCTACAAAGGGGAGAGTATTAGGATGACTGCAGATCTCTTCGCTGAAACCTTTCAGATCAGAAGAGGGTGGTCATTGACTTTTAATTTCCTAAAACAAAATAACTTTTAACCCAGGATCCTGTATCCAGCTAAACTGAGTTTCATCTATGATGGAGAAATTAAATA
>NW_003852727.1:39354-40617 GCF_000181295.1 Otolemur garnettii
CAAGAATCTCACCTTACCTTAAAAGACAAATATAGACTCAGGGTGAAGAGATGGTCATCTATATTCCAGGCTAATGGAAAGCAGAAAAAAGCAGGTGTTGTATTATTCGCAGATACAATAGGTTTTAAATCAACAAAAGTAACGAAAAATAAATATGGCCACTTTATATTCGTTAAAGGCAATACTAAATATGATGAGATCTCAATTATCAATATCTATGCACCCAACCAGAATGCACTTCAATTTATAAAACAGACTCTAATGGGCATGAGCAACTTGATCTCTTCCAGCTCCGTCATAGTGGGAGATTTCAACACTCCTTTGGCAGTGTTCGACAAATCCTCTAAAAAGAAGTAGAGCAAAGAAATCTTAGATTTAAATTTAACTATCCAACTTTGGACCTAACAGACATCTATAGAACTTTTTATCCTAACAAAAATGAGTACACATTTTTCTCATCTGTCCATGTAACATACTCCAAAATTGGTCACATCTTAGGTCATAAGTCTAACCTCCATAAATTTAAAAGAATAGAACTTATTCCATGCATCTTCTCGGATCATCATGGAATAAAAGTTGAACTCAGTAACAACAGGAATTTGTAGCCTCATACAAAAACATGGAAGCTAAATAACCTCATCCTGAATGATAGATGGGTCAAAGACGAGATCAAGAAGGAAATTACCAAATTTTTAGAACATAATGATAATGAAGATAAGAGTTATCAGAACCTCTGGGATACCGCAGGGCAGTCCTAAGAGGAAAATTTATAGCATTGCAAGCCTTCCTCAAAAGAACAGAAAGAGAGGAAGTTAACAATTTAATGGGACATCTTAAGCAACTGGAAAAGAAAGAACATTCCAACCCCAAACCCAGCAAAAGAAAAGAAATAACCAAAATTAGAGCAGAATTATACGAAATTGAAAATAAAAGGATTATAGAACAGAACAATAAATCAAAAAGTTGGTTTTTTGAAAAGGTCAATAAAATAGATAAACCCTTGGCCAGCCTAACCAAGAAAAAAAGAGTAAAATCTTTAATCTCATCGATCAAAAATGGTAAAGATGAAATAACAACAGACCCCTTAGTAATTCAAGAAATCCTTAATGAATATTACAAAAAAGTTTATTCCCAGAAATATGACAACCTGAAGGAAATCGACCAATAGTTGGAAGCATGCCAACTCCCAAGACTCAGCCAGAATGAAGTGGAAATGTTGAATAGACCTATATCAAGTTCTGAAATAGCATCAACTATACAAAA
>NW_003852727.1:43108-45150 GCF_000181295.1 Otolemur garnettii
TGAGTAGAATATGAATGTTTTAACACAATAACTAAGAAAATTACGTGAAGGCTATGTTAACCAGTTTGATGGAAGTGTTTCGGATTGTTTGTGAAAACACCACACTGTACTCCAGAAGTGCATTAATGTACACAGTTACTATTCAATAAAAAAAAGAAAAAAAAACAAATATTTTAAATTTTGAAATAGTTAAAAAAAAATTGTCTCCAGAAATTAGTGAAATTAAAGTCACCAAGGATTTGGAAATAACTAGAAAAAATATAGCAGAGCTTAAAGAATTAGAAGAGGCATTCAAGAAACTTTAAAACATAATAGAGAGCTTCAGTAATAGAGTAGAACATGGAGGAAAAAATTCCAGAAATTAAAGACAAGATTTTACAACTAACCCAATCATTCATAGAGACAGAAAAAGGAGAACAAATATGTAATATTCCCTGAGACAGTTATGGGATTACTTCAAAAAATCAAACATCCAAATTATAGAGATTCCTGAAGGAGAAGAGGGTTATTCCTCAAGCACTGAAACTCTAATTATAGACATCATGGTGGAGAATTTTGAAAGCTTTGTGAGAGACACATAAATTCAAATAGCAGATAGTTTCAGAACCCCAGCACAACTCAAGCCAAACAAAACATCTCCTAGACACATTGTAATTAATGTTGCCAAAGTCAATATGAAAGAGAAAATCCTGCAAGCAACCAGGAATAAGAAAAGTCTACAAAGGGAATTTTAGGGAATTTGTTTCTATAAAGACTTTGTAGACTCTGTAGGGAAAAATTATAGAATTACAGTAGACCTTTCAGGTGAAACTTTTCAAGCTCGAAGAGGGAGGTCATTGGTCTTCTTAGAAAAAAATTCCATCCCAGGATTCTGTATCCTATTAAACTGAATTTTATTTGTAATGGAGAAATCAAATATTTTATAGACCTGAAAATGTTGAGGAAATTTGACACAACTAGACCAGCTCTACAGGATGAACGGAAACTAATTTTTCATATTGACCAGCACAATGGTCCATGACTGAAGTAAAAACTTCCAGAAATTAAGAAACAAAGCCTAGATTCAACAATGGTGTGAGGTATAAAATTTAAGCACCGGACCTCTATGAAAAAAGACAAACAAAACTCCATTATACCTACCAACTCTCTTCATAAATGTGAATGGCTTAAGTTCCCCACTAAAGAAGCACAGGCTGGCTGACTGGACATAAAGGCTCAAACCCAGTATCTGCTGTCTCCAAAAAACACACCTAACCTCCTAGGATAAAACAAGATTCAGGGTGAAGGGATGGAAATCCATATTATAGGAAAATGGAATCAGAAAAAAAGCAGGGATTTCAACCTTATTTGAAGATACAATTAAATTTAAAACACAAAATAAGGTATACAATGACGGACACTACCTACTGGTCAAGGGAAGCATACAACATTAAGAGATTTCAGTTCTTAGTATCTATACACCCAACCTAAACACAACCAGGTAATAAAATGAAACCTAAATGATATGAACAAGATGATAACTTTCACCTTCATGATATTTAGAGTTTTGAACACTCATCTAACAGAACTGTACACTTTTTCCAAGCAGAAACTAAACAAAAAAAGTAATGTACTTAAACACAACCCTAGAACAAATGGACTTAACATATATATACACAGAAAATTTCATGCTAATAACACTAAGTACACATTCCTCTCATCCGCCAATGGTCATCCTTCAGAATTGATCCTATCTTAGGGTACAAATCTAAACTCAACAAATTTAAAAGAATAAAAACCATTCCTTGTATATAGATGCAAAAATTCTCAACAAAATCCTAGCCAGTAGATTACAGCTTATCATCAAAAAAATCATACATCATGATCAAGTAGGTTGCATCCCAAGGATGCAAGGCTGGTTTAATATACACAAGTCTATAAATGTTATTCACTGTATCAACAGAAGTAAACCAAAGACTCTATGATCCTCTCAATAGATGCAGAAAGCATTCGTTCAAATCCAGCATCCTTTTCTAATTAGAACACTGAAGAGTATAGGTATA
>NW_003852727.1:46995-56831 GCF_000181295.1 Otolemur garnettii
GCATGAATCCTATGTACTCAATTTTGATATGAAGGCAACTAATGACAAGGGGAGGGGTGAGCAGAGAGAGGAAGAAAGAGGGAGGAGTGGGGAAGAGATTATCAGAGAGAGTGAAGCAGGGAGGTGGGTGGGGTCTTGGTGTGTGCCACACCTTTTGGATGCAAGACAGGATTGTAAGAGGGACTTTACCTAACAAACGCAGTCAGTGAAACCTGGTTTCTTGTACCCTCAATGAATCCCCAACAATAAATTTAAAAAAATCATTCCTTGTATCTTCTCACACCATCACAGAAAAAAAAAAAAAAAAAAGTTGAACCAAGAGAAATCAAGAGAAATCTTCATATCCATATAAACTCATGGAAACTAAATAACTTCATGCTGAATGACAGCTGAGTCAAAGACGAGATTAAGAAGGAAATCATTAGATTTCTCAAACAAAATGATAATGAAGCCACACGGTATCAAAACTTTTGGGATACTGCAAAGGCAGTCCTAAGAGGAAAACTCACATCATTAGATGTCTTTATTCAGAAAATACAAAGTGAACATATCAACAACCTAATAGACCATCTCAAGCAACTGAGAAAGGAAGAACAATCCAACCTCAAATCTAGAAGAAAAGAAATAACCACAATCAGAGCACAATTAAATGAAATTGAGAACACAAGAATCATTCAGACGATCAGTGAAACAAAAAGTTGGTTCTTTAGAAAGATGAATAAATTCATAAATTCCCAAGTGCCCATTGACCCATGAATGGATTAATAAATTTGTGGTATATGTACATCATGGAATATCATGCAGCCTTAAAAAAGATGGAGACTTTACTTTTTATGTTTACATGGATGGAACTGGAACATATTCTTCTTAGCAAAGTATCTCAAGAATGGAAGAAAAAGTAACCTATGTACTCAGCCCTACTTTGAAACCAATTTATAAGCACCCACACTTCCACATAATGCTATAACCCAACTACAGCCCAAGATGAAGGAGAAAGAGAAGGGAGAGGGAAGAATGGGTGAAGGGAGGGTAATTGATGGGACCACACCTTTGATGCATTTTACAAGGGTACATGTTAAATATACTAAGTGTAGAATATAAATGTCTTAACACAATAACTAAGAAAATGCAGCAAAAGCTTTGTTAACCAGCTTGATGAAAGTATTTCAAATTATACATAAGCACATTGTTCCCCATAATTGCATTAATGTACACAGCTATGATTTAATAAAAAATAAAAAAATAAATTGATAAACCCTTGGCCAGACTAACCAGAAACAGAAAAGTAAAATTTTTCATTAGTTTGATTTAAGCATTCCACGTTATACTCACACACACACACACACACACACACACACATATAATTTGTATATCAAATTATCATATTATACCCCATAAATGTATGCTGTCATTATTTAATGAAACTTAAGTAAATAAAAGATCTCTAATAACCTCATTCAGAAATGAAAAAGGGGAAATAATAACAGATACCAGAGAAATACAAAAGATACTCAATGATTACAGCAAAAAATTCTATGCCTATAAGTTTTAAAATGTAGAGGAAATGGACCAATACCTGGAATCATGCCACCTATATCAAGCACTGTATTGCATCAACAATACAAAATATTCCAAACAGAAAAGCCCTGGACTAGATGGTTCCACATCAGAATTCTACTAAACCTTCAAAGAGGAACTAGTACCTATATTGCATAGCTTATTCCAAACACAGAGAAGGAATAAATCATTACCAACATGTTCTACAAAGCAAACATAACTTACTGCATAAATAAAATAAAACAAAAGACCACATGATTTGCTCAATTGATGCAGGAAAGGCATTTGACAAAATTCAGCATCCTTTTCTGACAAGAACACGTAAAAAAACTGGCATAGGTGGGCCACTTCTTAACCTGGTAGAGGCCATTTACAGTAAATTCACAGCCAACACCATATTGAATAGAGTAAAACTGAAAGCATTTCCACTCAGAACTGGAACAGACAAGGATGCCCACTATCACCACTGGTATTCAACATAGTGCTGGAAGTCCTAGCCAATGCAGTCAGGCAAGCAAAGGAGATCAAGGGTATTCAAATGGGGAGAGAGGAGGCCAAATTTTCGCTCTTCACTGGAAAACCCCAGGGACTCAACTACAAAACTTTTAGAAGTGATCAAGGATTATAGCTGTATCTCGGGTTATAAAATCAATGCCCACAAATCAGTAGCTTTCATACATGCCAATAACAGTGAGTCTGAGAATCAAATCAAAGACACAATACCCTTCATGGTAGCCTCACCTTTGACATTTTGGTTTTTACTATTGTTCCCTAAAAGGGAAAAATTTTATGAGTACCTGTTCTCCTCTAGTCCCATCTAGCCTAAAACATTTAATTGGCTATAAGCCCTTTTAGCTCTTCAGTCCTGTTGGCCCCAAGGGTCCTATCAAAGACCTGGATGGGCCTCAGGAAAGTAACAACACTGCATTGGCAACGGATGGGACAAAATAGGAGTTTTCCCATTGATGATGCCTCTGGAAGACGATGATAAAAAGGGGTAATTGTGAACTAAAACAAAATATTAATGTTCCCTGTACCCTAGTGCTTGAGTGGACCCCCTCTTGGCCAAAGGGATCCCCTAAAACTGAGTTCTTTGTTATGATAAAGGAGATCAGACATGCCTCATCACATGCCCCTCCCTTTTTAGAAATGTCCTTTGTGGCTCATTAACAAGCATAAGGCCATGAAAGACATACCTTAATACACATAACAAACCACTTGATTCTAGACAAAAGTCCTGTAGTTTGTCTCTCATCAACAGACCCTTACCTTAACTCAAGCATTCATTTCCAACAACTTCTGGTCTTTTAGACAAAGCCTAACTCTTTCAGATAAGTGTTAACTGAAGAATATTCAAATCTACCTGTGGGCTCCCATTTTGAAATGTCCCACCTTTTGGGGCCAAACCAATGTCTTCCACATACTGATTTATGACTTTACCTGTAACTTCCACCTCCTTAAAATATATAAATTTACACTGTAACCCCACCACAAGTCTACTTGATCAAGACTTCTTGAATGCGGTTTGGAGTCAGTCATTAAATTTGGCTCAGAATGAACCGTTTTAACTTATTTTAGTTTGGTTTCTTTTCCATTGAAAGTATTGCTATTTGCTTTTTACGTGTTTAGTAACAGACTGGATTATTTTACTTAAGTCTATTTTCCCTTTTCCATCTTAAGAATCTAATGCTGTTGCTCAGTGAGGTAAAGCTTCTAGGACACCCACAGTCACCCTAGGATGGCAGTGGTTTTCATGGGAGTCTTTGTCTCTGCCCATACCAAGCTGTTAAAATACACTAATTATAGGATGATTAATGAATTGTTTTCAATAATGCTCCTTGGCATAAATTACTCTTTTAAACAACTCCAATTAAATTCTGGATCCTTTGAAGGAATAGTTTTTGAGGTCAGTGTTTGGTATTTGCTCTGACTTTAGGTAGGCTCCTATCAACTGTTTTACTTACTAGCTCTCTCTGGCAAACTAGCCTAGCTACAGTTTACCCTGTATCTTGAGTGTCCTCACTCACCTTTCCCTACAATATACACCATCCTTAATAGTATTTAGCCCTATTACAAATAAAGTTAACTTTGGGAAGAGGTCAGCTATGTGTTTTAGCTATCTGCTTTTCCCTTCAGGCAAAAATCTCTTAACCAGGGCCCTGAAACTGGAGATGGAAAACAATAGTAAGCTTCTGAGTAACAGCAACTCTAAAAGTTAATTTACTGAGGGCATGTGAGCCACCTGAGGTCTTTTCCTGGCATTGAACCACTACCACATGAGCTGGGGCAACAGATATTAGGGCCTATAATCTTAGCCCACAGCACCAAAACACCTCCATTCCATGAGTGGGGGCTAGGCAGAAGAAGGAAGCCCCCACTTATCAAACTCAGTCATTGAGACTTAGCCTCAGTAACACTAGTTGAGGGTAGGACAAGGAATACTGATGCCTTGCTCTTACCAAGAAGAAAGCTCTTGACCTAGTAGGTGGGGAAACAGGGAGCTCTATGTTCTTGGCTGCAACAGTCTAGAGTGTGAAATAAATTGAATTTGGTAAGGCTTTCCTTATAAACACTGCAACTTCCTAAAGCATGAATTTTGCCTCCAAATAAATAACTTTAACCAGTAAGATCCAAGGTTTGCCAAGATTCTAAGGATATTAAACCTCTAATTAAGTATGCTTGGAGATTAGGAAGGTACATTAAAAAGGTAAGCAAAAAAATTGAAAGAACAGAAACATAAGGACCTCGGAAATCATTCTGTGATCAACTTCAGGTTGTATAACTAAAGACAACTGAAACCAAGGAAAACAAGGAACTTGACCAAAGCCACTCAGAAAATTTCCAACAGAGGACTAAAATGAGCCTGTTGGGAAGTGGCATATATATAGTTAAGCACACAGGTTTTGGAAATGTGTATCTGAGCATAAATTTTGACATTTATTAACAATGTGATCTTCAGCAAATTTGTTTTTTACACCTTAACTTCCTCATCTGAAAAATGGGCTTAATAATAATACCTTCCAAATAGGGTTGAGACCATAAGAAATATGACTATTTTTACTAATACAGTAATTATGACCAAAAATCCCTCTGCAAACTTCCTCCTTACCCACACCACCAATTAAACTCAGATGGGAATTCCCTAAACCAGTTTTCAGTGATCTGAGGCTACTATGCTGAAAGGCATTGGTGTCTAAACTCTAAATATAAGGGAATTCCATTTACCAGTCCCCTCTCTCCTCTAGTTAAGATGAATTTTAGATAAGAAAGATTTGTCCTATCTTTCCTTCCTCCTCTTACCCTTATGATAACCATAGTACCTGAATTTTGGTTAGGTCACTTCTATCTAAATACACATCATACAGGCCAGGCTATGGAATAGGGTTTAACTATGGAATATAGCTTTGACCTAAGTTTCTAGGTTATATCCTCCAAATACAAGCAAATATTAGTGTGTTAAGTATAACCAGTTAGCCAAACCTGAAAAAAAAATGCTTATCTATCTAGAAAAATAAATCCTCCTATTTTGAGGCCCCAAATAAACCAGATCTCACTTACTAGAAATTAGGAAGGAAGCTTAGAAATTAATATACTCTACTTTCTATTTCCATTTTGATTTTTACAGCAATCTCTAAATGGTTTATGTGCTGGAAAACAACACTCTCCTTAGATGAGAATTAGAATAAGTGGAAGGTGTTTGGGGAAAAAAAGTGGCTTTGTGAAATATGAATGAGACCAATGTAAATGCCACGAATCAAATGCAACTTGAGCAGGCTTAACGGCTTTTCAAAACCCATTGAAAAACCCCATTCTTTGAGAATAAAGAGAGTAAACACATTTAGTCCTGGGTTTAAACTGCTTGAAACTCTTTCCCCTAATAACCACATACACTGTGACAGAACTGTTATTATAGAATACAGTTGTATTGGGGTACAATTGAGCAGGGGTTCAAATTCACTTATTCATAGTGTTACCTGAACCCTTACCAATCACCACTCCTTCCCCAAAGTCTTAGTTAGGGAAAAGAAACCCAAATAATTAAAATGATTCCAAAGAGTTGGTATATGGACTGTCATAAAGGGAGATGATACATTGAGTGTTGAGTAAAACTCAACAGTTCAAAGAAGGTAGGGATAAAACACTCCAAAACAAAAACCCTAAATTAAACCCAGGGATTAAGTTAGGAACTCTGCTGTATTCTCTGGGAACTGTACCTGAAACCATTTGAACTCAGAAGAGAAAAACAGTTATAGATTTTGCACCAACAAAGGGGCATATAGTTTAGAAGGTTTCAATAACTGATGAATTGTGTATTATGCACAAAGCACACTGGTATACATTGTTAGTACAATTCACCTTAAAAATAAGAGTCAATTCTTTACACTTTTCTTGGGTATTTGGTCTTTTACAAGTTTGTGTAAGATATGAACTTTAAGTGCTTCATTAATTTTTCTGCTTCAAAACCTGGTAGCTTTAAAAATTTAGCCCCTAACTACCACCTCCCCAAAGTACTATGTGGTTCAACGAGTCACACTTCAGAATCCTCTATTAAATGACATGAGTTAAAAGTGAAAGGAAATGTGATCTTCAAGATATACACATACATGACTTAAGAATCTCCATTTCACTGAGATTGGGAAGAAGAAAAATAGAACCAAATATCATGCCATTAATAATATATGATAACTAAGACTAGAAACCTGGAAGTTGATATACCAGATGAATCAAGGCTTTTCTATTTATCAGCCATGTGGGCTTAGGTAAATTATTTTACTAAAACTCATCTTTCTGATCTGAAAAATGAAATTTATTGTTAGTATCAATCTGATGACTCATTGAGACTCACAGATGGACTTTTTAAACTATAAATCTCTTTATAAAATTACAGTTCTTAGCATGTAGAAGGTACTCAGTAAATGTTGATAAACAAATAAACAAATGAAAAAGTTCCGGGAAGAACTTTAGTCTTCCTTTAGTCATTTCTTATCAGTGATATACAGAGAACAGCCTCAAATTTTTGCTAGTAAATATCTTCTATAAAGGCGATCCCCATACATTTTGAACAGAATAGGACTCATTATCTCAGATAATTCTCTGACAATTTCTCCTTGAATAATTATAAGGAAACTGATAAAAGATTTTTCATGTTAAAACTTGTCACTGTATTCGCCAGTCTTAAACTTTGGAGGCAATTGGAAAGCAAAAAGGTCAATACCACAAACTGAAAACTATTATTTTGCCTTAAAAACTACTTTTCCGAGGTGGTGGGAGGTGTGGAGCCAAGATGGCGGACTGCAGCCAGCTTTTTACAGAAGCTCCTGTCCAGAAGGAGGCTTAAAGGACAGAAGTTTAGCAAGGGAGCTGATGCTTTGGATCGGAGCCAAGAGAGAAGATTGAAGAATACACTTCAACCTTCCTGAGGTGAGCTGTGACCCCAAAAATATAACCAAAAGGTACAAAATCCACCACCAAGCGGATAGGAGTCCCCTCCCCCACAACAAGGACTTGCAGTTTACTCCATGCAAACAGCGAACAGAGTTCAAACTTCCTCCCACTCTATCCCATGAGAGAGACCCCCTAAAAACTGGACCTCCTACCCCTGCTGGCATGCCATGGCACCCTCCTGCCAGGCATAAAACTGTAAAACTGTATAAAACCGTATATATTCCCCACCTGCAACATTGAACTCTAAGGAATCCCCACCCACCTACTCTGAGGTCTAGAGCTTTGTTACCTACGGAGTCCAGATTCTTGGACATCTCCTTGAGAGAAGTGGAGGGGAAAAGGGCTGGTGCTGCTCTGTGCTGACTGTGGCACAGGCATGAGGAGAAGAGAACCAGCTTGGAGGTAGCCAGTGCAGCAACAGTGACATCCTGAGCTGCGAACTGACACCACTCCAGAACCATCTCTCTGGGCAACCAGTGGTTCTGGACAGCAGCCACAGGCAGAACATAAGTAAAGAGAAGATTAACACCAGCCCTCAGGGTATAATACAGCTGAGACAAAGGCAGTGGGTGGGCAGAGGCTAGAATTGACACCTGAGTGTAAACTGCTATTTGTCTGCTGCCCAGAGCTGAATGCAGCCTCTGACTTGCAGAGGAATCTAGTCAGACAGAAGCACGCACGGTCCCCCTGCCAAACTCAGATTTCTGGCTGATTTTGCCAGTCGTAAACCCCAGGAACAGTTGCCTACTGGAGTGAACAGGGTCAGAGACCTGGGGGATTACGAGTGACTGGGTGCAAGGTGGGGAAGGAGGTATTAACCTTCCCAGACTAACCCATCTGCTGAGTGGGTCCCTTTGCCATCACGGAGCACTGGACCAAGTTATATCTGAGCTGCGAGCGGACCCCTCTCATCTAGCTGCCGGAAACACTACCACTGATATTCCCCCATCCCCTGGCTGCTCCAGGGGGGCTGAACTAGGACTGATCTAGCTGCTACAGTTCCCCTGTTCCACCAGTTGCCCCAGCAGGGCTGAACTAGGACTGATCCAGCTGATGCCGGTCTCCTGACCCCCGGTCGCCCCGGCAGGCCAAACAAGGTCTAATCCAGCTATGCACACTTCCGTGTGGCTGCTGCCGTTCCACTGCACCCCGGTTGCCCCAGCACCCGAGAACTGGGAGAAGACAACAGACACGCTCTGCCTGTCTCTCTGGGCAACCAGAAGAAGCCACCAACTGAACGGTTCTGATAAGGCCTCCAAACAAGGTAAACTCAGCATGGGGTGGAATCAGCAGAAAAACTCTGGCAACTTGAATAACCAGAGTAGTTCAACTCCCCCAAGGAAAAATAGGGTCGATGCAATGGAAGACACCATCCATAAACAGATGGCTGAGATGTCAGAAATTGAGTTCAGAATGTGGATAGCAAATAAGATTAACAGAGTGGAAGAAAGGAAGGAATTAGAAGTTCAAGAAATTATTCAAAAGATATCTCAATAAATTATTCAAAAGATGTCTCAAGAATTCAATGATTTCAAAGATAAAATGATCAAAGATTTTGAAACACTGAAACAAGAGGTTGCAGCTCTCAAGGATCTGAAAGATATGGTGGAATACCTCCATAACACAGTGGAACAGGCAGAAGAAAGGATCTCTGATTTTGAAGACAAAGCTTTTGAACCAGCCCAGGAGTGCAAAGATCCAAGGAAATGGAGAGCAAAAACGGATCTCACTCTCAGAGAGCTCTCGGATAATTAGAAGAAAACTAATATTCGCCTTATAGGAATCCCTGAAGGCGATGAAGTTGCTTCACAAAACACAGAGGCACTTCTTCATGAAATTATGAAAGAGAACTTTCGAGACATGACAAAAGATTCTGAAATTCAGATAGCAGATAGTTTCAGAACCCCAGCATGACTCAACCCGAACAAGACATCCCCCAGACACATCATGATTAACTTCACCAAAGTGAAGATGAAAGTGAAAATTCTGAAAGCAGTCAGACATAAGAAAACCATAACCTACAAGGGGAAGAGTTGAGTTTCATCTACGATGGAGGAATTAAATACTTTAAGGACATTCACATGTTGAAGAACTTTGCCATAACTAAAGCAGCTCTCCAGGAAATTCTCAAACCTATCCTCCATAATGACCAGTGCAATCCTCCACCACAAAAGTAAACCAACTCAGAAACTTTTGATCACAGTCCAACTTCCACAGTGGCAAAAGGATTAAAAATGTCTACTGGACTTTCGAGAAACTCGATGCCCAAAATTTTACCAGGCTTATCAATAATTTCAATCAATGTGAATGGCTTAAATTGTCCTCTAAAGAGGCACAGATTCGACGATTGGATACAAAAACTCAGACCAGACATCTGTTGCATAAAAGAATCTCACCTTACCTTAAAAGACATAGACTTAGGGTGAAAGGATGGTCATCTATATTCCAGGCTAATGGAAAGGAGAAAAAAGCAGGTGTTGCAATATTATTCGCAGATACAATAGATTTTAAACCAACAAAAGTAACGAAAGATAAAGATGGCCACTTTATATTTGTTAAGGGCAATACTCAATATGATGAGATCTCAATTTTCAATATCTATGCACCCAACCAGAATGCACCTCAATTTATAAAACAGACTCTAATGGGCATGAGAAACTTGATCTCTCCCAGCTCCATTATAGTCAGAGATTTCAACACTCCTTTGGCAGTGTTGGACAGATCCTTCGAAAAGAAGCTGAGCAAAGAAATCTTAGATTTAAATTTAACTATTCAACTTTTGGACCTAACAGATATCTACAGAACTTTTCATCCTAACAAAACTGAATACACAT
>NW_003852727.1:58723-69554 GCF_000181295.1 Otolemur garnettii
GGAAGAAAAAGTATCCAATGTACACACCCCTATTATGAAACTAATTTATACCTTTTATATGAAAGCTATAACCTAATAACAGCCTAAGAATACAGGGAGGGGGGAAGGAGAGGGTAGGGAGGAATGGGTGGAGGGAGGGGGATTGGAGGGATCACTTCTGTGGTTTATCTTACAAGGGTACAAGTGAATCTTTCTAAGAGTACAATATGAACATTTTAACACAATAACCAAGAAAATGACATGAAGGCTATGTTAAGCAGTTTGATGGAAGTGTTTTGGATTGTGTGTGAAAACACCACACTGTACCCCAGAAGTGTATTAATGTACATAGTTAACATTCAACAAAAAAGAAAAAAAAAAACTACTTTTCCTTATCATGATAATAGCGCCACATTTAGATAAAAATAAAGACCAACATCCCAAAATGTAACATATTACTTGGGAATTTAGTGACTATGCGCTTATTTTCTGTTCTATAGCACCAGATTAGACATTAACACTTATATTCTTAGATACAAGATTGGCTCTATTTTTATAAATTAAAATTTAACATATGAAATAATTCAGAACAGCACTTCATTATTAATATAATAGATGAGTAATACCCAATGATAACAAAATATTTCTCTAAAAATGATCTATTATACAGTTTAGGATACAAATCTCACTTTAACATATGGAAAATCTTATTTTTTTAAAAGGCAAAGGGGTGAAAATACCTTAAAGACAGCTTTACTGACTTAAATTATATGACGGACTACAGAAAATTGCTAGTATAAATTAACACGTTGCTATACAAATACTAATTAGAATTGCAACGAGACAAATCAACCACAAAAGCATCCCTAAAATCAATAAACTTTATCAATTAGTATTAGTAAGTTAAATTAAACATTTTGAAATGTTTTTATTTCTTCATATATTTACTACAAAACTTATAAAATTGAAGAGAACCATAAAGATGCTGAGCAGGCCAAGCCGCAATTCAAAATTTACAAATTATTGAAAGAATACTAGCTTCAGAAATATTTTTGAAGTATTCAATATCAAATTAACTATAAATTTGTTGATAACTTAAAATTTCCTGCTACATATTTGTCATCTATAGGTGAGAAGTAACGTTAGTAAGGCAATTATCACAGCTGGCAATGGGAAATTTTCTAAAGTAACAGAATGGAAAGAAAGTGAAAATGTTTCCAAAACCTTGGGGAGAAACTGACACCATGAAAATTTCACTTTATTTAATGTCATATTGGTTCTACCAGTATTATATAGCATAGAAAATTCCTTAAGTATTTACATAAAAGACTTGAGAAAACAACTATAAGTATGTGGGCTTAAATATCCCACAAAAAAATCCATTAAGAAATCAATTCACAGGCTCAATAAACTCTTTTCAACTTCTGTTGTGCATTTTTGAAAGGTAGCTCTAAATTGCCAGGGGCATATAATTGAGAGATGGGATAGAGAACACTTTTTTTCTCCACCTTCTCAACTAAGAAAAAAAAAATGGATCTTTGTCTGAATATGACTGCAGGGCTTTATTGTAAACAATCTTTATTTTTTTTATTTAAATAATCTACTGGGGGGTGGCACCTGTGGCTCAAAGGAGTAGGGCGCTGGCCCCATATGCCAGAGGGGCTGGGTTTTAGCCCTGGCCAAAAACTGGAAAACAAAACAAAACAAAACAAAACTACTGGGTCACGTAAAAATAAAACTCCAAGTCTACTAACAAAGAATTTTTAGCGTTAATGTTTTACATCTTTAGAGTCGGCTATCTTTAACCCATCAAGCAACTAAACAAAAATACCAAATAACTTATCTCTATCTCAATCTCTGAATATTGTGAAAAATTAGGCTTTCACAGCCATTAAATATGCCAGAAGATGAAGGAGGTTGTTTTTCTAAATATCTTATTTCTTGATGATAAATACACAAAATACATAGTATATGGATAAAAAATACTCTAGTATTTGGCTGGCTTACTTTGATTGAATCTAGTAGAGATTTTCCCAGTGGGAGAAACATTCTGGATAACTGTATAGCTTCAGACCTAGGATGAGTGAATTCCCGTTAGGGCATTCAGATCCTGGATCAAAAGTTAACTCTCTCCTCATTCCTTCCCCTCATACACATACACTGATTTAAAGCCCTATAGTATACGGGTGGATCCTGCGGCTCAAAGAAGTAGGGTGCTGGCCCCATATGCCAGAGGTGGCGGGTTCAAACCCAGCCCTGGTGAAAAATTGCAAAAAATAAATAAATAAATAAATAAAATAAAAAAATAACGCACTATAGTATATTTAACTTTGAAGGCAATCTGACTGTATATATTGAAAATGCCAGGCATTCACAGTACAGTTGTCAAAATATATAAGAAATAAATACATTATATACTTTAAAAAGTTCTACAAAACAAAATTTTGACTAATACTTTCCAGGTTGCTATTCAATGCACTAAGCCACCCATATTTAAAATGTTAATATATTTATTATCTGAAACTGAGCCAAAGGTTATCTGCAATAAGTAAGGCAAGACCAAAAACCTTTTCTTTGAACAAAGCACCCTACTTTCCCAAATTAAAAAAATAGCAATAAAATATATTCTATGACAAAGAAACATAAAAGATCTAAAAGTTTCATGTTATATAATCTCTAAAGCTGATAATGGAAAAGTAAATTCATATATTTCTTCTTGTTAATTTATCTCTTATACAGAAGTTAAGGCATAAAGCAAGAGTGCAACTGATTCCAAACAACTTGGAATTTTATTGTAAACATCCCATAAAGAATGGCAACAACTTAGTCCAGTTTTTTGTCTTTGAAAATAATTGCTTATAATGACTGACAACTGCCAAACAAAAACATCTCTTATAAACCAAGCCAGTTTAGTTTACCTTTCTTTACTGAATTTTACTTTAATGGACATTTTGCCCAGTACAACATCACATCAACTATTAATGATTTTCCATCTTAAAAATTATGAATACTAAGAACAAACATAAGGTACAGTTTTGTTAATACTGTATAAGGGATTACAGAAGACAAGGATGATAAGTTACAGGACAAAAAAATAAATTACTGATTGCCATCACCACAATATTGTTTAAAGAATTAACATTTGTAGTACTGCCTAGTGTGTACCTGGTGACATATGTAAAAACACATTTCCCAACTGGATTTCTAAATAATTATGTATGCTATCTTAAAAGCCAATTACCAATGGCAGTTTCAAAATGTATTCAATAGTTTTATTTTTTTAGAAAATATTTATCACGCTTTTATATGTCTAATCTCATATTCTAGAATTTAAGATAGACATAAGAAATGGGCATACATGTATATAAACGAATACATCTTAACCCTAAACTCCAGGGCCTTTATACACTTCTCCTCTCAATGAATCAGAAATTCCCAGTCTTGTTGAAGTGTGCTAAATTATATTCTTCATTGCAGAAAGATAAGTGAAGATAAAAGTAAGCAGGGAAAATGAAAAAGAAAATAAGGATAAGACTATATAAGAAATTAATATCAAGAAACTTGAGTATTATCCATATTCCGCAAAATACAGCACCATAAAAAATTTTAATTTTGTATTGGAATTTAATCAAATACTTGGTAAATTTGGTAATTACAATTTGAAAAAGAAAATTTGCTAAGAAGTGAAAAGTAAAAAAGCATGGAAATATTTTCACACTAATTTTTAAAATAAGCCTTAAAAGTGACCTCCAAATATTCTATTTTCAATAACATTTTCATAAAGCCTTATATACTACAAAAATGTTGGGGATTTAAATGTCAAAAGTCCCATCTTTTCCCCAAGAACATTAAATTATTCATTTCAGAACTTAAAATGTTGTAATTGTTTAAAAGGGTGAAACTCAAAGTATACTGAAAATTATACTTGATGCAAGTCTTCTCTTCATGGATATGAAAATTCTGACTGTGAAGATAAGGACCAGTTGGTAAATGTGTATAAAATGATACCTAAAATATATAAACTGAGTAATAAGGTGTTTATCATTACCAGAAACATACAAACTTTGAAAAGTGCTCAAAAAAGTTTTATAAAGAACAGAGAAGTTGCATTCACATCTTTCTCTTTCACTCTGTTATTGTCTGATGACAATCTATGGTATTAAAATAACAAAAAGAAAAATTACTCAAATGTACCTCAAAGCATTAACGTATGAGTGAGTTAGACATCTAAACACACAGTTCTATAGAATGAAATTTATGTATTTTACTCATTTTCTTTGACTCTGGGTGAAACAAAGTGCTGTAGAGAAGAATTGTAGCACAATCCTGATCTCTGGTGAGAGAAACAGAAAAAAAAAAAAAAAAGAAGGACATATTAAAAGAAAAGAGGAACACAGGTACATGAAAATAATTGGACTGGTTATCTAGAAGGCATAATGAAATGGACGATAATGTAGTACATATACAGATTAAGGGCCAGAGAGAGGCAAAGAGTTAATAGACCGTTTCCTCCATATAAAATATCCTTCTTTGTTTATGTTTGAGATAAAATCTGTCAAGTTAGGGGGAAGAAAACTACATACACACAAGTGTACATACATACATACATATATGTATATATAAAAGCAAATTCATTCATTAGGCTAATAGGCTAGTGAATGTTTGGGAGAGCATCCTATTGCTGGAAGAGATATACACAGCAAGCCATAGACTAAAACATATAATTCAGGTTTCATCAATATGTACACTGGCTAAGATCTTAAAGCTGGGAATCTAAACATTATTAGCATCTATGAGAAATATCACAGCTCACTGACTATTCATATATAGCATAGGATTAGGCTTATACATGTGTATGCTCTCATGGACCTAAATATAACAGTGGTTTTTCTTAGCAACTTATTTAAGATTTAGACTTTTCTTCAAAAATTTTAACTTATTTCCACTTGCCTTGCACTGGCTAAACCCAGATATTATTTAGGTTTAAAGGGCTTTGAACAATTAAAATGGTTAAATATTCAATGTGATACAAATTACACGTTCACAAGAGGTGATATGACAGAAAAAAAGCAATGTATGAATTGGGAAATTAAATCCAGGTATTGTAAAATATTACCTTCCAAACTTTTATTTTCATACTTATTAAAATAATTTGCATGCAAACAGAACATTATCTGTTTGTTTTGTAATAAATGATAACTATGCTCATCTAACATACCCTGGTGACTAAATCAACATTACAGCAAAATGCTGTTCACTAGTATTTTCACAGTATTTCACTACATATAAAATATGCTTTAAAATGTCTTCAGTCTTCTTATTCTAATCACCTAAACCTAGAAAATCTTGACATTTGGGGAATAAATGTGGCATTCTTATTTTTCAAAATAAATTATAAATAAAACTCCAGAAAGCTAAAATCACACAAATGGCAATTCTTCTACATTTTAGGAGGTCAGCTCTTTATAGAAGAATGTCAACAAAAAAATTCACACTAAAATGACACACGTGATCCACATTTGGGTATATCCAGGAATTTAAGTAACTACATTACTTTGATTAGGGTAGGCCAAAGTGTTATTGGTTTCGGGAAAACACAGGCACAGTTTTAGTCTAAATGCCCAAGAGATGAATAACTAAAATAGTACATTTTGGTAAAAAACAAATATAATTTCAACTAGAAACATTCTGAATCTATACTATGGTTAAAAGTGGCAGGTGAGTTACAACCAGTAGTTTTGGTTTAGTGGAAAAAAAAGACTATAACAAAAAATATCAGCTTGGTCTATTGTCCAGTAACAGAAGTTAGTGCCATTAACAATTCTCAACAATACTTTCTTAAAGCCTGAACATCATTTCTACTGCAAGCAAAACTGCTTAAAGATGTTAGTCCAAGAATAACCCCCACCCCTGACCCTACCAAAAAAGCAAAGTTATGTGTGTACTCCTTCCTCTGTAGCTAAGGATTTTCGGATGCATGAAATGATTGGAAGCATGAAAAAACACATTAAGAAATATCCTGGGATAACTAGGTATATATTAAGATGTCTGTTTCATCCCACAAGTCTGATTTAAGTGCAACAAATTTGCTGTTATAAAACAGAGACCAATATTATCCCTCTCACAAAAATCTAAGTATCTAACAAATTAGCAAATCTGCTATCTCAAATATGAGGAGTAAAATTGATCTTGGAACTCAAGCTCACTTACGGAACCATGTGCACTCTACTGTAAACAAGACCATTCAGAGTTGTTAAAGATTATTTCCATCTATAAAATAATGATTCAAAATATCAGTGTGCAGTGCAATAAGGTTCTTTTCTGAAAGACTAAAACAGAAGAACCCTTTGGAATGATATGAGAAGAACCTATTAAAGATGACTCAATATACTATCTAGCCAAAACAATCCAACTTAAACTAGATGTTTTAAGTTTCAAGATTCAAATAAAACCAGTAACTCATAGCTGTTAAATAGTAAGTGGTAGCAGAAATACAAGCAGTAGCCCAAGTCTAATTACACAAATATGTTCTAAGAAAGCCTAAGGTAGAGCGTACTATATTTATGAAAATTTGTTAATTACAACTATAATTTGAGAGCCAATAATTATTAACTTCTCAGTTTATAACTTATGAGTATTCACTCCTACTAAGCTTGCTCTATTTCTTATCAGTAATGAATAACATCATTTATTTTCTTTAATGTTTCCAGTAGTTGTAGTTAAGAGGTAGCTGAGCTACTGTTCAAAGTCATTCTTTGTGGATGAGGATTTTTCAAATGTTTAAGTTATTCTTTAAGCTACACAAGTTCTATTAATGCAATAAAATATAATAGGAAAAAGAAAATGGATGCAAGAAACTTTTGCATTTGGCACCTTGTCTAGATTGATACCTCAAGTATTCCTTTTTAATAAAGTTAATGCACACATCAGGACACACCACAGAGATTTGCTACGTATTTACAAGGCACCAACCCTTTCTTACTTTTAATGTGAATTAAGCAAATCAATGAAAAAAATATCAAGGCCCCCCCACCCCCCAAAAAACTGTAGTATAAATATATACTTCAGTTCAGTACAATTCATGAAAGTTTGGCCTGGGAAGAGTAAAATAATCCAGATCGTTCTTACAATATAGAAACTGTAAACATTTAATAGCTGCCTTTAGGATTGGTGTATTGTGCAAAAGTTATTATTACTGGGTGTAGGAATCAAAATGGCAAAAACAAACTATATAAAATTCTGTAAGAAGGTGCTAAAAGTCTGTGATACAAAAGCAAAAGAGGGATATCCTATTGAGATAAAAATGTCATGCTAGTCTTAAGAAGCTGAATGCTCCTTTAATGTAGTAAATCTGTAGTGTGTGTGCATGTTTGTGTGTTCATGTGTGTGTGGGGGCAGAATTTCTTTTAATTTAAGGCCTAATGAGTAAGGCTTGTTAGAACAAATGAAGTGGGGAGATCAAAAGTCTTGAAACAAATGTATACTGGCGTAAATGGAAAAGCACCAATGTGAAAGGAAGCAGAAGTCCCCACACAACTTGCTTTGTAGATTTCCTGGTAAATTCCCTGCAGTAGAAGGCCATTGAATTTTTTAAGTTATTCTAAATTTATTAACTGTTAATAATTCCATCCCATGAGATGGCTAACCCTGGCTTTTTCTGTCATTTTACGCACTCTGCCTGATCTGGATGTACCAAGATTCAGAGGATCCTCAGTGGACACAAAATTGTCATTGTCAGAATCATCATTATATAAAACAGTCCTCCTGCCTTGATTTCTTGTCTTAATTCGAGGCAGTCTACTGAAACGTCCAGAAAACATGGTATCAAATTCGTCTTCTACAATGCGTGCTCGTTTGGCTCTGGTGGCTCCTCTAGAAGCACCTCTACCACCTCTCCCTCTCCCTCTCCCCCTGGTACCACCTCCACCTCTTCCTCGACCCCCACGACCCCTACCTCCTCTTCCTCTGCCTCCTCTACTCCATCTACCCCACCTTCCCCATCTGCCTCTTCCTCCCGTGCCTCTTGTCTTCCAGTTGCTTTTTCCATTGGCATATTGCTTTCTGAGTTTTCTTTTAGGCCTGGTTTGTATAAATTTGCTATAGTCATGGTCTCCATCTACATAATCTTGATCTGTTCTGGAAGTTGATTCAGAGTCAGAATCAGAGCCACAGGTACTTTCAGAACTTAAACTTGATCCTAACTCTCCACTCTCTGAGGAGGATAAATGGGATTTCTCTTTTGTTTCTTTTTTCTCTTTCTTTTCTCCTCCCATGCTTTCATCTTCTTCTGATGCACTAAGGAGTCTTCTCTTGATTCCTGTCCGGGGCTCTCTGCCATCGCCATTTGTAAGAGGTCCATTAAGAGAGTGATCTAAAACAAAATGAATGATTTTAAAAAGTTAACTCTTGATATTTCTTTCTTTCTTTTTTTTTTTTTTTTTTTTTTTGAGACAGAGACTCAAGCTGTCGCCCTGGGTAGATAACCCTTGATATTGATGTTTATTTAGTTAACATAAAAACAGTTTATAGTTCCCAAAAACATATGTGATACAATCAAAGAGTGTGCTGGAATAATAACTTAAATTTGTTTGAAATGGAAGGTACTAACATATTAATTTTGCTTGGCTGCTTTTCATTGACAGGGTGGATTACAGGGGTAGAATAACCAGTGATGAGGTAGTCAAACAGAAATTTTAAGGGCTGAATTTTAGGAATAATTATATAGGAATGTGAATCTGAATAGTTTCACTCATTCATTTAATACACATTAACTAATTACCTACTGTGAGCCAGACATTGCTAGGAGTCTGTAATATGGAGGGCACAGATTGAGATATGATGAAGTGATTAAATAAATAAAATTTCACTTGGTGAAACATGATATAAAGAAAAAAGAAAAGAAGGTAAAAAAAAGTTGAGTTTGTGAGTAGAAAAATAATTATTTTGGATAGGAAAGACTTCTCTGCAGAGTTTGGAATTGAAAAAAGAATTGAACGAAGTGCAATGTGGAAAAAAATATTCCAGCAGAAGAAATAGAAGAAAGCTAGCTTAGCTAGAGTGGAATAGAAAAAATAGTACTGGTAAGAAATAACTGCTAAAGGAAAGTTTTTTTTTTATTGTGTTATGATTTTGCATAATAATTTGTCTACTTTTATTTTACACCTGGTGATACTTTTAGCAGGCAACATATTTTTAATAAACATAATTATATAATTACTTTATAAAATAACTATGGCCCCCAAATGAAAGTCTAGTCAAACAATTTGGAAAACATGTCCCAACATTTCTGGAAGAGAATTATGTAGTCTCAGCCAAGATTGTTTCCAGCGGGTCCCTCCAGAAGAAATTCTCTGGAGTCATCCAGAGCTTCTTCAAAAATGTATAAAATTGGAGTTTGTAACTGTGTTTTATTTTAATTATTCAGTACTAATAATAAGCAAATAATTATTAAGCAATAATAATTAACATTAAGTATTTTAAGCTGGAGAAAAAGGAGATTTGATTTACATTTTCGAAAAAGCACTATGGTATCTATATAGATTATATTACAGATTTACAGATTATATCCAATGGTAGAATGTCATAACAAACAAAGGAAAACAGATTATAGAGGGAGCAAGATTAGAGGTAGACACTAGTTGGGAGTCTACTTCAGTAGCCTAGGTAAGACAAGATGAGGGATATACCAGTAAAGGTGATGAAAAGTGATCAGATTTGGAATATTTCTTTTGAGAGGAGCTACAAGAATTATTTTGTAACTTTAAAGGTTAAACTGATGGGACTTGCTGACAGATTAGATGTCAAGTGTTATGCATAGCGAATATTACTGAAGATTGACTCCTTGGTTTTATGGCCTGATAAACCAGGTGAATAGTAGATATTTTGCTAAGTCAGAACACTGAAAGAGAAGTAAATCTGAGCAGGGTGCTACAAAAATCAAGACTCCAGTTTTAGATGTAAGGAAAGACATTTTGGAAAAATGAAAAAAAAAAAAGAAAAAGAAAAAAGTAAAACAAGGCATATACCAGTCTGGAGCTCAGGGGAGAGGTTTAAGTTAAATGTATCATTTTGAAAAAATTCCAACAAAGAGATGATATTTGAGGTTATAAGAACAAGGAGAGCTCACTGAGAGTAAATAAAAAGAGAAAACATGGCTGAGGACTGAGACCTGAGATGTTCTAAAGTTTAAAGATATAGAAAATCATCAGAAATAATTGAGAAGGGCCAGCTGGTAAAGTAAGGGTAAACAGGAGGGATTAGTAGGAAGAAAGACTAGGGTTGTGGGTGACTACAATTACAAGGTTAATCCCATAGTCTAGGTGTTACAGATTGAACTATATACTGTGTGATTTCATATATTGAAGCTGTAGCCTACATGTGGCCACATTTGGAGACAAGGGCTTTTAAGGAAGTAATCAGTGTTAATGAGGTCATAAGGATAGGGTCATAATCCAACTGAACTACTGTTATAGGAAGAGATACCAGATCTCTATCTCTCTTTCTGTGTCTGCAGAGTGAAAAGGCCATGTGAAGATACAGCAAGAAAGTGATCATCTACAAGCCAGGGAAAAAACCTTTCAAACACCAGATAATATGGTACCTCGACTGTGAACTTTGATTCTCCAGAACTGTGAAAAATGTTTATTGTTTAATCCACCTAGTGTGTAGTATTTTATTATGACAGTCCAAATAGTTTTTAGGCTAGAAACTAGGGTGACAGCAATAGAAACTGTAGACAAGGCTTGGCGCCTGTGGCTCAAGTGGCTAAGGTGTCAGCCACATACACCTAAGGTGGCAGGTTCAAATCCAGCCCGGCCCACCAAACAGCAATGATGGCTGCAACCAAAAAAAA
>NW_003852727.1:69693-129693 GCF_000181295.1 Otolemur garnettii
AAAAAAAAAAAAAAAAAGAAAAGAAACTATAGACAAGATATTTAAGTAGTATAAGAGTTGCAGAGTTCACAAAACTTACCAACTGACTGGATATGAGAGGTAAATTAACAAAGAACACTGAAAGATTTTAAGTTGGGTGGTTAAGAAGATAGTGGTGTCCACTGAAATAGTGAGCCCATAAAAAGAAGCAAGTTTGAGATGCAAAGATGATAAGTACCCAAAGATATGCTTTTTTTTTTTTTTTTTTAAAGAAGCACTTGGAAACGAAACCAGTTAGAATAAAGAGATTTGAACTGTGTATGTGCATTTGGAAAGTCACCACTGATGCAGTTGTAAGATTACATTACATATAGAAGGCAAAAACAAACCAAAAAACCAAAAGGATCAGGAAACTCCACAAACAGGGCTGAAGAAAACAAACAGAAATATAGGAGAAAGAGATATAGGACAGTTAGCAGCGTACAGAAGTCTGGAAATAGAGTTCATAGAGAAGGCAGTCAACAGTATGGAATGATACAGAGATCAAGAAGATAGGGACTAAAAAAAGGAGAGTGACAAGTACTAGTGATTCTGAGGAAAATAGCTGTTGAACAGTGGTTGGAGTAGATGCCAGACTAATGGATAAAGGAAGCATGGGTGGAAAGAAAATGGAGGAAGAAAGTAAGAGTTACTTCTTCTAAAAACTTGGCAATGAAAGGAAGGGCAAAATGAGAGAAGATAGCACATGAGTATGCAATGTGCAGCAGGATCAATCAGAGGCAAAATTAAAGATACAGTATGGTAAAAAAACAAAGGCATTAACATTTTAAATTAATCAAATATGTTTTAATATTTCATATATAACCAATATAAAATGTATCTGTAGAAAGTATATTTAAGTTATTTGATGTTAAAATAACAATAAGCTACTTAATCTTTCATTAAAGATAGAAATAAAATAAAATCTATATTCTAATAAAAATTTTCTTAGACACATTTTCTTTATTGGAGTAGTCCCCCCAAAAATGACACCTATTTAAAGATGACTTTGGAAATTTTTTTTTATTTTTAATATGGTTTAGTATATGAACAATCCTAAATGTATCTAACAGTCTGGTTTTTATGCACTTGAGGAAAGAACTCTTCATTTAGTTTCTTCTCCCTGTTCATTTCACTTTTTAAGACAAAAATATATTTGAAAATAGTTAATTAGAAATTTAATGGCTTATTAGTTGTAGATATGAAACCCTGCATAACTTAAATTTGACAATATTAAAATACTCATTAATTATAAGGACATACTAGTTTTTACTATGCTGATTCATTAGCTTTTAAATGATTCATCTTTCCTCATAAGAAAATAAAGAATAACTGTCATATACCGTATTTATTTCCTACCTTGTTTAACAGGCAAAACTCTATTCCGGAATGACTTGGCTTTCCCTGGGTCATGGCTTCGGCCATATCCACTGAAGCTTGAGGAACACAGTGGCCCATCCAGTTCATCATCAAGAAGATAGAGTGAAAACCCTTCAGCAGCATCTGAAACTTGCATTTTAAAAAACTGTAATGTTAACATAATTATCATGTTTTTAGGAAAGTTAAGCTGGCTGATTTTAAAACTATACCTACATTATTTTACTCCAACATCCAAAATTACAAGTTGCTCTAAGAAATAAATCTGAATATTTTGAGAACAAATGATTTATCGCTAAACTTTCAAGCACAAAATATCACAAAAATACGTCCAAGGAACCCACCTCCACACATAACAAATCCTCAAATCTTAGGTTGACAAACATATTGTAGATAAGTGCTCTGAGATACAGACATTAAAAATCACTCAGTCATAAAATTTTAAAACTAAGATACTTTAAAAATTCATCTAGTCTAATGAAGAAACAATCATGTGGCCTAATGTCACACTGAGGACCACACAGCTAGTGAGTAAAATAGATAAAAAAACAACTTTTCTAAATTCGATTCTGTTGGTCTTTGTACTAGAAAGCATGCTACCTCTTCTGTATCTTTTTTTTTTTTTGCAGTTTTTTTTTTTTTTTTTTTTTGGCTGGGGCTGGGTTTGAACCCGCCAGCTCCAGCATATGGGACTGGCACCCTACTCCTTTGAGCTACAGGTTCTGCCCCTCTTCTGTATCTTTAATATTAGTATTTAGCTGAGATAAAGAACACCAAAAACAAAAGACATTATTTACCAGGAGACGAGAAAGGAGAGCTAGTCCTGGCATAAGACACTGAGGTATTCTGGTCATTTTTAGGCTGTAACTTCATTTGTTTCTGTTTCCCTTTTGGACTAGAAGCAAAAATATATTTTAAAAAATGAGCATTTTTTTCTGTTAGTAACATATTATGAGAGTATGACACAAAATGAAGAGGAAATGCCCTAAATTCCAAGTAAAATGCTTTAAATTAGTAATTTGACAAAGGTAAACTTCAATCCTTAAAATTAAAAAAAAAGTTTTTGGTATAGTAAAATCCATATACAATACTTTTTGTCACTAATTCCATTTTTGTATAGGCACAAGTGTTCTGGGTGAAAAAAGCTCTCTTGGAATCTCTTCAAATTATTCATAAACTTTCAGAAATTAGGTAATACACGAAAAATGTTTTCAAAGTATAAAATGCTGCATCAATATAATATACCTAGGAGCTCGGCTACTAGATAATGAACTGCTGCTGCTTCTTAGACGTTTTCTGTACCGTGGTCTTCTCCTCTTCTGACTCTGGACTGCTGACTTATATTCAGAGATGATGTTTTTAATGTGACTATCAAATAAGGCAGATAATCTCAGTGTCATGCTATAGATCTGAAAAGGTGGAAATTGTAGTCATTTTAGCAACTACGTTAATTATATGAAAAGTAAAAGGTATAATAAACATGCCTGTACCAGTACCACCATTCCAGACAAAATATATGTATGTACTCTTTCTTCACATGAACAAATTATTCTCAAAGAATTAAAATAAGACATGATTTTTCATCTAAAAATTAATACATTTTATTAAAGGATAACATTCAGTGTTATGAAGAGAAAGTAAAAAAAAATCTCGAGGGGGGAGAGGGTGGAGGGAGAGGGATTCGAGGGTTCATTTCTGTGGTTCATCTTACAAGGGTACAAGTGAATCTTTCTATGAGTAGAATATGAACGTTTTAACGCAATAACTAAGAAAGTTACATGAAGGCTATGTTAACCAGTTTGATGCAAGTGTCTCGGATTGTGTGTGAAAACACCACACTGTACCCCCAAAGTGCATCAATGTACACAGTTACCATTCAATAAAAAAAAAATAAAAAATCTCATACACTGTCAGGGGGATTTAAATCGAAACAACATTCTAAAGGACAATTCGTAGTAGGTACCAAAAACTTTTTCAGTATGTAACAAAAAAATGGTTCAAAACATGAAATGTATTATTTTAAAGAATATATAAATAGATATAAATAATTATATTAATGTAGGAAATCCTGGAAGCAGATATATTAAATATTAGGTATAAATAAAAATAGGTGACAGGCTTTGCAGATGACTTCTCTTTTCTTCATTATATTTCTCTGTATTTCTGAAACTCTATTTCACAGAGAATAAATGTTGCTCTAACAATCAAGACAAGGGGTGCCATATGTAAATAAAGTTTATCTGTAGAAACTATCGAAAATTCATTTTATATGAGGTGGGTGTCGGCAAATATATACCTACTATGCAATTGAGTCAAAGTTAATCAGGTATCAGTGATTACAAAAGACAAAAATTATTATTATTTTTTGTTCTCAAGCTATTTTAAGTTCTATTGAAAAGAGAAATTAGTAAATCTGAATAGGAATAAAACAGTTATAACTTCCCAATATGTCTCACTATTTGTTATAATAATGGGAACATAAATATTCAGAGCTAATTGAAATATTTCATATACTTGTATCCTAATACTGTCAACTACCTTTACATGTCTATCAAGTCATTTATTAGACATAACAGAGGGTACTCAATTTATTTCTTCTCCTTTCCCTTTTTTCTCTCTGGCAGATACAAACAAGCAGTAAAGAAGATGCAATTAAGAGATAGGAAAAGGTGCTTAATTTCTGAATGACTATGTTTAATACATCTTTATGCATGCCTAATAATACTTCATGCCTGAAATGATCTATATGTCAGAGAATATACTAAGAATCAAACTTCAGTAACAATGTCAGGATTATAGTATATATTTGTTTAGCAATTTTAAAACTGGTGAAAGAAACTGCTTGACATATATAACTAAATGCTTGGATAATTAGCCCATCTAATTATTTTCTTCATACCCTTGACTTTTTATTAGAGGTATAAGCTTTGGAGTTGCTGAATATTTGGCGAACATCCTTATAAAATTCCAGAGGACTACCATAGTTTCCTGCTTCCAAAGTTTCTTTCACAGTGCTGAAGTCCATAGGAGTATCTATAACATCTTGATAATCCTACAAAGAATAATGTGTTATTAAATACCCAAACTGCACAATAATAATAACATAATAGAACTGTATCACCTACTGATACAATCCACCAAACCCCGAACACATTGCTTTTAAATATGTCAACTACCTTACCCCTCAACCAGAAATCATATTTTAGTTGCTCACAAATACAGCAAGGGTCTGAGAAGGTCTGTGACAGAGCCTTAGCCCTCATACAGCCATCAACAAAAATACATAACACTGAAGGGACAAAATAGGAAATCCATGGCCACTGGCTTCATCTCTATAGCGTTCATAATATGAATACCATTTCTTGCTTAAAGACTAATACACATAAAACCTTCAAGACCCTAAAAAACTGCCTAGCAAGAGAGGATGGGATTATTCACATATAATTAAATATTTTCATTCCACAAATTAGCTACATAGTTTCAAGATTCTCAGCTATGAGAACATTCTACTCAAACTGTCATTAGTTGAGATCAAAGTCAGATTGGTCATGTTTTTGGTTCTCTTTGTGTGTTTTCATGAGTGTGATACGTCTGCTTGTGTAAAGTCTTCCACCAGAATTATTTTAATTACTAGAAAGCAAAGATTCCATTTTAACCTCAATTTTTCAAGTTTAGTTAAGATTTTCCTGGGGTTATCATATGAAATTATGTCTGAAATTTATAACTATATATGCTGTAACCATCAATAAGTAAGTTTCAGAGTGAAAACTACATTTAGTATTAGATCCTTTATCTTATTTAGAATCATTAAAAAGTAAAATCTATACATGTCCTTCAAAGGGCTAAAAAAGAAAAAAACAGAAGGGACAGAGAAAAAAGGAAAAAAAATATTATTTAAATATGATAAATCACTATTGCTCAAAATAGATCTTATTTTCTTAAACCATAGAAAACCAAAAGCATATTCTAACACAGCAGAGCTTATGAAACATTAAGGTTATTACAGAGGAAAAGTGTTGGAATTAGTATAATATGATGTCCAAAACTCAAAAGACTAAGCCTGAGTACTGAATAAAGTCTCACTAGGAATAATCAGCTATAGTAGAGAAATTATTATACTGTATAACTTGTATTTTCTAGTCGGGAGCAGTGGCTTTAGACGTACATAAATAAAAAAAAAATAATCCTAAGGATGCCACAAAGAACAATACTGAGAACATATGTTGATTAAAAACTAAATGACCAAGGAAAATTAAATTAGGTAAAATAAATCAAATAGTTAGAAGCAGTTTTAACAAATTATGAAAGGTTTATGTAAAGTGTGGATATTTTTAGAAAGTAAAAACACAAAATCCAGGATGTCTTTTAAGAGACTACCAGGCCTACCTCAGGAGGAGATGGATCTTGTTGTCTTTCTGCAAAAACTGACTCTGAGGATTCCCCTTCTTGCTCTTGATGGCCCTATTAGGATAAGGAGCATATATTGTGTTTCCATATCACCACAATAAAATATCAAGACTCATATACAATTATGACTTAAGGGTTGAAGATCTGTAAATAACAATTATGCTTTTATTCATTTTTATTTTAAGGTGAAGAAATTCTATATTCACCATTCTGATGTATTTCTGAAATACAACTTTACCTTTTCCCTGAAAAAGTTAAAACATATTTGCTATTTTTAATGAAGGGTAAATAAACATATAAATAAATATACTCCTAGGAAAAAAGAATCCTATAACCTAACTTATCAAGTGTTTATCTTTGTTGAAAAGTAATATTGATTGATATGTTGGTTACTTTGTGTGACCATATCATATCATATTTAGCACAAATTAAACAGGACTGACATATGCTACCAAGTCTCTACAATGTATAGAAGTATAAGTATATTAGAAATTAGCAAAATATATTAAACAAATATCTGAAATAAAATTTAAAAAGAACAAAGAAATTTTGATTATAACGTGGTTTAAACTAAATAACTTACACACTAAGTACATGGCAAGCATTTCAAAAGGTCATCATTACCCTACTCACTTTCATAATTGAAAGACTGGGAGAGAAGGAGGGCAGGAAGGAGAGAGAGGAAAAACTGCTCTTAACTAGACTTTAGCATGGATGATTATGGACAATTGTTATACTGGCAATTATTTAAACAACTGTATACTTACTGAGTAAGAAAGAGGATCAGCTGGCTGTCGAAATGGCTCTGAGTCTTCACGTTCATAAATGAGGCTCAACAGTTCTTTGCATTGTTTTCTCCAAGCATCAGGATTACACTTTAAAGACTGTCTTCTTCCTCGGCACTTGACCTATGGATTTTAATAGAATAATATGGAATAGCTCTGTTCTAAAGCTCTTTGTTAATTTTCTCATGATTCTCTAATGTTAATAGAATAGTTGCTATTTTAAAGTGCTTTTTTTTCCCCGCTCTATCAGGATAATATTTATATTACCTCAGTATTTATTGGTAGTTAAGTATACTTGATGACGGCACTATAATTTTCTCAAACAACACTTGAGCAATTTCTTTTTTTATGAAATCCTTTGTGATCATGATAAGTTCTGTTTTTTATAATTTGATGTCTTTTTTTTTTTCTTGCAATTTTTGGCCAGGGCTGGGTTTGAACCCATCACCTCTGGCATATGGGGCTACCGCCCTACTCCTTGAGCCACAGGCACTACCCTAATTTGATGTCTTTTGTTAGTGTCTCTTTTGATATTTCAAAAGATATTTTCCCTTACACAAAACAACTATATATCTAATTATTATAGGGGAGAAGTCTGAAGAAAAGAGTTAATGTAACAATTTGGGAAGTTGCATTTTGAACTGTTTCCAAGATAGTTTACTGTACCTAAATTTGCCCTAGATGCTATAAATAATGTCCTTTATGCTGAATGCCTGCTTTCTTTCTGGGAGCCTGGAATCTTGGTATGTACCAGTCAGAGGGTACCTACATAAATAGCCCCCAATAAAATCCTTGTGAATTGAGTCTCTACTCACACATGTTTGCTACATTTTTATTGCTGGATGAAGAGTGTGACATGTGACGCCCTCATAGAAGGGAGAGAGAAATAGAGAAAGATCATAAAGAAGCCTATATGTGGCTTCCTGCAGACTCTGCCTGTGTCTTTTCCCCTAATGATCCAGTTGTGTACTGACTGTGTTGCAGTAATAAATATTAGCCATGACTATAAGTACAGGCAGTCACTAAGTAACAAACATCTGACTTATATACAACTTACACGTATGGCCAGAGGCTATTACAGTTAAGTCCCTGAGTTACAAACATCTGACTGATGTACAACTTATACTTATGAAGGGGGGCTATTACAGATAATAGGTAAATGTACCTGTTCCAACTTACATACAAATTCATCTTAAGAACAAACCTATGAAACCTATCTTGTTTGTAACCCAGGGACTACCTATGCATAGATAGATAGATAGATAGATAGAGATAGAGATACATAGATAAATAGATAAGATAGATATACTTAGTTCTGAGAGTCCATATAGCAATTTCCCAAGCATTAGAGATTACCAACACAGGAAACCTAAAAATGTTCACTCTCAGATGTTTATTTATTTACTCACTCTTCTTCCAGATGAAGTACCAGGAGCATCTGAATCTAAATCAACCATTTCTGTATCCTATTAAATTAAAAGGGAAGAGTAAGAAATGTTAAGTTACATTCAAAGTCTTAGAAATTAGACATTTACAAATAAATGGCAAATATAATCACAATTAGCTTTCCCTCATTGGAGCAGGCAGCAGAACAAAGGCTGGAGGGAGACTCACTCCAAATTTTCCCAATATACTATTTACAAGCTGGAAAATACACTGGAAGAAGATGAGTTAAAGTTTCTCTTTAAATCAGAATAGTAAACTAAGGAAAAGGTGCAGTGATTGGTATCTGCTAAAGCTGTACCTAGGAAGCAGTGGTATTTTTTTAAAAAGTTACCCTATATGACATGTTTATTTAATATAATGATCACTTATTCATGATTAATCCTTTGCTATTTCAAGAAATAGATCTTTTTTCTGAAGGAAAAATACATGTATATTACAACCTAAGATACAGAGAACTCTCTCTGAGGGATATTTTTTTAATACAAAGAATCAAGTCCCAGGAACCACCAGTGATGGTGAAGCACCTAGGAAAAAAGGTAAGTATTTCATGAGCTACTGATAGTCCTTTCCAATGAAATAAACCTAATAAATTAAATTTTTACTTAAATTTTCTATTTTAACCCAAATAATGCTACTGTTAGGAGAAATTCTTGCTACCTCAAATCCTAAGTTAAAATACATTTATGTGAAAGGTCAGAGAAGAATATAAGAAATATATAGGTAAATCTAAGAATATGAACAGTAATTTTTTTCTGTGGCAAGAGGCTAATATCTAATTTATGTGTTGTGTTTTATTATGTAAATAACATTTAACTCCAATAATACAGTGTATCAGAATTAAACACATTTTCATAAAAGAATAAAAATAACACTGAAAACTTACCATTTTTGAGATCAGTATAGATAATACAAATATGCAAAATATCTCATGCCACTGCAAAAGAATCTAGCATATTTGATTGACTTTTCCCTGGGATGAATTTTTTCCAGAAAATAAATTATCACTTTCCATTATTATTCAATACTCTTATTTTGGTATTTGTTTCTCTCTATCATAGCCTCCAGTCTAATATGACTTTATATAAATCAGAAACATAGATGGGGTGGGGAAATCAGATATATAGGGGTCTGCTGAGAATACTAATTCCATTTCATTTAGAAAGGAGTGGTTTATGTTGGTAATTTCCACAGAAGAAATCAAATAGCAATTCTATGAAACCATTAAAAATTTAACTTTCAAACCTGTAATCTTAAAATTCCTTAATATTTTACATACATTGTATAGAAAATAACATCCTAACTGAAATTTCCATCAATTAAACATTCTTTTATTTATTGTTTGTTTTTTCCCCATTTATATTTTATTTATATATATTCACGGGTAAAAGTGTTACACTGATAAATTGCACTGTGGTGAAGTTGGAGCCTTCAGTGCATGTATCACCGAAGCAACACACATTGTACATTCTATTAAAATACTGAGTGCTTTATCTTGCTTTTAAGGACTAGAAAACGAAGTGCTGACTTCGCATTACTGAAACTCACTGAGTAAAGTAAGATGACTGGCCACCTGTCTCTGACTAAAGCCTATACTGCTATTACGTTTGTGGTATATTCAATCTAAGGACAGGTTAACGAGTTTAATATACAAAGATGCAGGTATTTAGCCAACTTTAAAAAATCTGTTTGGCTGTTCATAGCCAATTATAACATTTGCATATAACACTTATTTTATTTCAAGTAAGAGAAAAGGAATTGATTCCTACTAATTATGCTGTGATTCTTACCTCCTCTGCATCAGTACTGTTTAGTTCTTCTGCTTTAATTTTATTATAAGTATCTAGTATATCAGTACAGCTCTGATCCCTAAGAAATAAGATAAGTCATTTCAATAATTCTAATAATTTTTATAATATCCAAAATTAAAAAAAAAAAAAAATTTTTATTAAATGATTATTAAATGATAGATGTGTACATTAATGCAACCATGGGGTACAGTGTAGTGTTTTCATATACAATTTGAAATATTTTCATCAAACTGGTTAACATAGACTTTATAACATTTACTTAGTTATTGTGTTAAGACATTTATACTCTACTTTTAGAAAGATTTACTTGTACCCTTGTAAGACAAACCATAGAGGTGATCTTTCCCATCACCCTCCCTCCACCCATCCGCCCTTCTCCCCTCCCCTCCCCCTCTTAGCAAAGTATCACAAGAATGGAAGAAAAAGTATCCAATGTACACATCCCTATTATGAAACTAATTTATAGTTCTCATATGAAAGCTATAACCTAATTATAGCTCCAAAAATATTTTAAAAAATATCAGAAGTTAGCCTCTCTGGAAATCATAACAACTTCTTACCCAATAAATCGGAGTAAGACATCAGTTACAATTTTTGCTGCTTTAACTATAGGGCTGTCTGGCTCGTTAAAAGTCCTGGCATTATGCTCAATGTAGCGTACCTCCCACATTAATGCTGATATTCTCCTGTGAAAGAAAAAATATGCTATGTTAGCCTTGGATGATACATTTAAAGTATATTCTAGGAAAAAAATAAAAAGTAAAATATATTCTAGGACTATATGATATAGCACAACAAGGCACTTAACCATAGTATGTCAGAGGTATTCCAATATATGTATGTAATTCAATATATATGTTTGACTAAAAAGGAATGGTATAGTTACAGCATTTGAAGCACAGGGAGGAATTCTGAGCCAATGAACTGTATATTAAAACTTGGAATGGAAATAACCCAGGACATTATAGGTAGAGTTATTTGGCAAAAACAAATAAATATAAATAAGTAAATAAAGTATTTTGATTAAAAAAAATCAAGAGAATATTTAGCTTATTTTTCAGGGGAACAACCTACAAAATTAAGGACAAAAACTAGATTGCAGAAGATGACAGATTTTTATTTAGTTACTTTTTTGAAATATATTATTTACACAAATAATATATAATTATAAAAATGCATCCAGTTCTCAATTACAAGAGGCAGATGAACCAGTTTGTGTGATACTGTGCTTAGTAGTAGACACACATGAAGACAGGGACCAAGAAGTGCCCTCCATAGCCCTTCCATAATCATGTCCCTCCCAATCAAGGAAAAAATAACTTAGCTCTTCACCTATACATATTTCAGTGTTGACAATTAAATCTAATTAACTGCTGCCTAATTACTCAGAAAAGAATTTAAATATGCTCCAAATCTATAGCACCTTAATCATGATGAATACATAAAGTTTACCTTTAATAAACTAAAGTTAACTACTGTTTTTATGCCACCTATATTTTCTTCTCTACTTTTCTTACCCACCTCCTTTTTACCTTGGAAGAGAGAATCTTCTGAATAAAGGAAAACTAGTGTTCCAAATTTTTAGAAGAAATTTTAATGTAGAGGTCTTTTGGATGATCATTTTACACTATGAAAACACAGATCTCAAAAGGAAAGCAAGAGCCATACAGCTATGAATTTTACACTAAGTGATAAAACTAAACGGACCTGTAAAAGCGGTTTTCAAGTCTCCTCCTGATGGTGTTGAGGTCAGTTGGATAAGCGATTACAGTACAATACAAGGGGTAGGCACTGAGATCCACTGGAACAGCAAAAGGGCTGGCAAAATCTAAAGAATTACCAAAATCAAAAAAAAAAAAAAGGTAGCTATAAAAGACATTAACATTTAATGTTAACAAACAATAATATAAAAAAAGAAGGGAAGTCAATATACTACATTTCTAATACAATGATGATTCAATTATACAACTAGAATGTTATTCATTTAGACATAGTATCTACTAGTCATGCATGATACACTAGTTTAAATTAGGTAAAACAAACAAACAAACAAACAAACAAAAACTAAAAGGAATACTGTGTTTAACTTCAGATGTCCATGTCTTTCCTGGATAACTGATAGACTTCTCACATGATATGTTTTAGAAAATGTCCCTATTTGTGTAGTTCAAATACTTTACTCACCCACTCTCCTTACTGAGGAACCTATTCAAACTCAGGCTCAGGGAATAGCTAGCGAGCCAAAACGACTGAGGAAAGAAAAAGACACTTATGTGCCTGCCTTAACTCTTATTCCCCAGAGTGTGAAAAAGTTTATCAGTTATTACTTTGGCCCAACACACAGAAATGTTAACAATAAAAGTAGAATCACTGTGCTTAATTTAAATGTAAAATGTATAGTGAGAAATTCCATTTTCTTTTGTAGAACTTAAAATTCTGCTGGTTTTCCTAGCTTCCTTCCACACTTCTAATATTTTTTCACATTCACCATACCCAGGGAAAGAAGGTGGTTGATGCCCTGAATAACCCGTTCACATTCCTCATCTCTGGAATGAGCCCCCCACTCTCCTTCCTGGGGTTTGTATAGTAAAGCAGTCAGTTCCTCCTGGGACACAGGAACACCAGCACCAACTTCATCTGGTAAGGCAGCTAAGTAGAAAATGAAAAATCAGAAATAATTAATTTCCAATACCATGCTATTGCCATTTTACTTTCAAAAGAATTCATTTTTAAAAAGCATATTTACTTCCTTCTGGAATTGGCTCCATATCCCAGGGGCTCATTTTTTCTCTCTCATTATTGTCCCAGCTGTTAAAAAATAACAAAATGCAAATCAAATTTACATGGTACTTACATTCATATACTAGAATAATTTGCATGACTCTCAGGGAGGGAAATTTGAAAAAGAGTAATATAATTAAAGTACAACTCTGCTCATATCACGATAATAAACCTCTAATAGAGAAAACATAGTCTATCAATATGAAACTCAGAGGACAGTAAGCCTCAGAGGACAGTAAGTCAATAGAGACTAAAAAATAAATCCTCACAGAATAAACATTTCTTCTATCATTCTTGAGGGCTTCACTCACTAGGAATCTTAAAACTTTGCAATTTTAAAAATAATTAGAGTAAATACTGTAGACTAATAGTATCTCTAAACATGATACAGTCACCTTTGTTTATAATTCACAGCATTAAATAAAGATGTTACTAATACTCATTGCTTTATTCCAATTTAACATTTACTTTAAGCATGAAATTAATTTCAGTATTTTCCATGAAAAAATAGTTACAAATCTTATATAAAATAGAAATACTGAAGAGAAAATGCAGATAATAGGGAGGCAGAAATTAATCTTTTGTTCTTCCTTTTAGCCAAAAGGTCTATTTTTTTCCTTTCATATATAGGTATTGTGAGACTATCTAAGTCAGATAAAAATGTATTATTTCTGGAAGAGTTTACTGAAAGTTGGTATACCATTATAGTATTATATCAGGCATAAAGGACTACAGCCATACTTACTGAACACTGTAACACTGGAAAGAGCTATCAGGATACTCTGGTTGAAAAGGCTGCTGACTCTCCACAGTCCCAAACCACCAAGCGTCATCTATTATACTGCGAAATCTATCACCTGTAATAGATTTTTAAAAATTCTTAAAAGGGTGCTCTTGAGAATACTGGCACTGTTCCTATACAGAAGTAGCACTGGGTCTTACATTATCAGAAGTTACCATCTAAGTTTTCCAGATAAGTGAATTTTACATTTTACTCTCCTTCAAGTATTTTGATTTTCAAGTTGGAGAAATCTTTCCAAAATAAATTACATAGGTCCATGTCTTCTTAGATAAATGCTATCAAACATAATTTAACTTCTATCAATTACTTGGCATTGCTATTAGACGTATTCTTTATTGTACTGCATATGTATGTTAATAGAGTTGTTTTTTCTTCTTTTATGCCTTTCAAAATCTCTTCAATTAAATAAAATAGTGCACATGAGAAGTACCAGCTACTTGGGAGACTGAGGCAGGATTGCTTAAGCCTAAAGGAATTTGAGGACAGTCTAAGCACTATAGGACTCTACACTTAAAAAAATAACTTTTTAAAATAAAGTTTTGAAAATATCTTCATACTAATTTTCTACCTTTAAATAGCTAAAGATTACACAATCATACCATTGTGAACAAAATCATTTTTTATGCATAGGAAAGGTGAATTTAAACACACTAACAGCAAACATATACATAGTATTAACTATGTACCTGGTATCATTTTAAGTGCTTTCTATATTTTAACTCATTTATTTCTCACATAAGCCTCATAAGCATGTACTGATAAGATTCTAATTTTAAAGACAACGGAAGTAAAGCATAAAGAGGTTAAAAAATTGTTCCAGATCACACAGCTAATTACAAAGCAAGATTCCAAGTCAGGTTGAGAGACCCCATTATTCCAAAATTATGTATTTATTATAGCTACAAATACATTTTAAAATTTCAGGCATATATCAGTAAATGTCTAAAAAGTCAATAGCTTTAGAATCTTTATGTTCTGTATAATTATAGAGCTTTAAGCCAATTTCTTTACCTTTAAAAATTTTGCTTTACATTATTATTATAGTATTTTTTATAACCAAAGAAGAAAAGAAAGAAGAAAAAAAAGAGACAGAGAATAAGGTAGAAAGGGAGATAAGAGAGAAATGGGGAGAGAAAAAGAGGGAGGAAGAGAGAGAGGCAAGAAGGCAGGAAAGAAACCATAATCAGTAATGATCTGTTTAAGAGCACAAGTATAAAGTGCTCTATATTAGGGCAACTGACATTTGAGAATTTTCTTTTTATTTGGATTTGTATACTAATAGAGTATGTATTTATAGAAGGTTTAGAGATTACTTTTCACACATAATATGCAAAGAATTACCTAACATAACTAAAAAGGAAATTTTACTTTGATTTTTCTAGTTTGGCTGAAAGCCTTTGCTAGCATTAAACTAATTTCTTTCTGTTAAATCACAGTTGAAAAGCTACTTACTCTACTTCAAGTTTAATAGCTATTAAATGACAATTCTATACTTACCAATCTGCCAGTTCCTTTCTTTGGCTTCATTATAAAACTGATGTAGCACAAGGAAGTCAATGACATCTGGCATGTCATGATACCTGAACAGAAAATAAAGCAGATGTGAATCAATTCACAGTTAAAACAGTATTATGTTACTTATTGAATATCTAAAGATGTATGTTTAATATGGAGGCATTAAGAAAAATTTTGCAAACCTAACAGTTCCAAGAAATATCTTTACTTAAATTAAACACCATCTCCTCTGATTTGTTCGGGAGTACCTTGCAGATTGATGTATTACTTTAAAAATATAAAGACGCCAAGGGTACAAGTGAATCTTTCTAAGACCAGAATGTGAACGTTTTAAAATAATAACTAAGAAAATGACACGAAGGCTATGTTAACCAGTTTGATGGAAGTGTTTCGGATTGTTTGTGAAAATCCCACACTGTACCCCAGAAGTGCATTAATGTACATAGTTACCATTCAATAAAAAAAAAAATATATATATATATATATATGCCAGTAAAGGTTTTTAAAGCATAATGAGATATTTTACACTAATGACTTTTTAAAAACACTATGAATTGATGTTCCTTAATATCTTCAGATTCTAGACTCAATTTCAAGAAATGATCCACTAACTTATTATTCCTATTATTACAGAAATAAAAAGAAATACTATATTTCAAGCATACCATTAGTCACTTATAAAGGTTTTCTTTGACTCCTCACAACAATTCTGAGTAAGATTAGTATTTTCCTTTTACAAATGAAGACACAAATTCAAAGAGGTTAAGTAACTTTCTAAGGGACCTATCTATCCATCATATACATAGAAATTACATGTAAATGCCATGAAAGCTATGTTAACCAGTTTGATAAAAACATTTCAAATTGTATATACAACCAGTACATTGTACTCCATGATTACATTAATGTACACAGCTATGATTTAATAAAAAAAAAGAAATTACATGGAGAAAAAAATAAGATTTAAATTCTGGTCTTTGTAAACCCTGTAGTAGGACTACCATGTTTCCTCTCCCATTGATCTATGTACTCTGTAGAATATACAGTAGGTATTAAAATAAATACACACAAAAAGACACACACAATCATAAATAGCTACTCACTTAATAGAAAAAGATTCTCCTGTCATTTTGCCTGAAATGGGGTCCAAAAATGCAAGCTTCAAGCAGCATAGTGTAGGTGGTCCAACCTCGTATTTGATTCCTACAATCTTAACAAATTCTTGCTCCTATTAATGAGAATATCAATAAATTAGTACTTTCAATATCAAATTCACATATTTCATTATTAATTGAACAATTTCAGAATTATCTGAATATCTACCAAATCTAGGCATTACACTGAGTGTTAAAAGTATACATGGCTCTTGACCTCTAATAGCAGGTTGTACTTTAGTGTAGAGATCTAAAGCAAAGATAAGCAACAGAATACCCTGAGAAAACATTTCCAAATTCATGGTCCTGCATCCTACTCCCATAGAATCAAATTCTATAAACCTGAAGCATAGTTTAGCCATACATATTCAGAAAAAAATTCCCCAGGGGATTACAATGCTCACTCTGGTTAAAAAAAAATCAAGTATATACGTTTGGAGAGAAGACTTACATTTTAAAATGCCTATGGCACTGTCTTACAACAACCTTATACACTGATTACAAGTCACATTTAACAGATGACTAAACTGATCTTAATGGGTACAATGACTTGCTCAAAGTTATAAACTAACATATAACAGAGACGGGACTAAAATCTAGATCTTACTCCAAAGCTCATACTCTTTTACCACAAACATGCTGCTTGATACAATATCCTGGAACCACAGGGTTAGGATTAAAAATAAGAAGTCACATATTTTATTCATTCCTCTGATTCTAAAAACGAACTCAACTTTCATCAGATTCTGTATAGATGGTAGCCATCCCTATCCCAGGAGAAAATTATGGAAAACTCATTTGATAAGATACTGCAGCACATAACAATAATAATAAAAATTTTCACAGGGTGGCTCCTGTGGCTCAGTGAGTAGTGTGCTGGCCCCATATACCAAGGGTGGTGGGGTTCAAACCCAGCCCGGCCAAATTGCAACAAAAAAAGTAGTCAGGCATTGTGGCAGGCACCTGTAGTCCCAGATACTTGGGAGGCTGAAGCATGAGAATTGCCTAAGCCCAAGAGCTAGAGGATGCTGTCATCTGTGATGCCACAGCACTCTACCAAGTGTGACAAAATGACACTCTGCCTCTAAAAAATAAAAATTCACAAATATCTAAACTAAATATTTATTTTAATAAAAATACAGATTCTGTCTTAAATCCTTGTTAAGCATCTTCACCCAACAACCCTTCATAATTGGAGAACCATCATAATATTGCTCTTTAGTCTCTTGTTCATAAAAACAAAAGAAAACAAAACACATAAAACGTAAAAATGATGGTATGTATAACCATGTCTGTCTGTGTATATGCATGCATGTATGAATGAGTGAATAAATGAAAAAATAAATATTTACTGACTTAAAATCCTTCTCAATATCTGTTTTATTTAGCCATGCAGTTACATGGGGACTATATAAAAAAAAATTTTATAAAGCATATATGTTTCTGAGTTTTTTTCTGATTTATGATACATATTTAATATATTATAAAGCTGTCAGAATGTTGAATATTTGTAGTTCACAAACTTAGTTTATGGAACTTCCAGAATGTACAAGGTTGCTGATAAGAAAAATATCCATAGAGAGGAACTCCTTTTTTACTGTAATTATGGGATGGAAGAGTAAAGGACCTGAAACTTGTAGGAAATTAAGTCAAATAATCAAGACACTGATGGTATACAAATTTAAGGAAACATAAATGTGACCCATACCAGTTATACAAGAGTTTCATACATCAATTTATCTTCGATATATAATCAATAATGAAATTTGCATGAAACGGAGGGAAATCCAATGATTAAGTAACTTAATTTCAAAGCTACTTCAGTTATATAAATTATGAATTTGGCAAACTTACCCTGAGATCCATTTTGTTCCATGGCTGTTTCTGTATGTTAACACTGTATATTTTTGATTTTCTTACAGCCCGCACATAAGCTTCATGCCCTTGCCTAAAATAGATAAGCTAAAAGAGAAAACATAAGGTATTAAACAGTAGCATCTAAATTAACAACTTTTATGTCCCAATATACATTCTTAAAAATATCCTCTTCTGCTTGCAGAAAATAAACAATTATAAATATTGTTTTTTATTTCAAAATATTAATGGGGTACAAATGTTTTAGGTTACATGGATAGTTTTCTAATTCTTGAGTCATGGCTATAACTGTGCCCATCACACAAATAGTGTTGATTTTACCTGTTAGGTCGCTTTTTGTCCCTCTCATCCTCCCACAACCCAGATTATGTACAGTGAGTTTTATTTCCCTCTGTGCACATGTATGCTCATTAGTTAGTTCTAATATAATATTGAGTATATCTGGTGTTTGATTTTCTATTCCTGAGATACCTGAAAATCTTTGTACAATAAAGGTACTTTTCTGTATCAAATGGTGTTCATTCAGTACTCATGCCTAGAGTTCTGTCCTATGTACAGCATCACATAAACACTGCAAACACAGTCTTTTGTTTCTCAGACAGCTTCATAAATCTTCTGAAGTAACAGATTCCTGACAAATATATAAAACACTGATGACATTTTAAAGTACATTTGACCCTCCATATCTACATGTTACATATCCCTGGATTCAATCAACCTAAGTTCAAAATTATTGGGGAAGAAAACAATACAAAATAATAATACAACAATAAAAATAATACAAATAAAACACAATACAGTATAACAACTATTTACACTGTATTAGAAATTATAAGTAATCCAGAGATGATTTAAAGTATATGAGAGGATGTGCACAGATGCAAATACTATACCATCTTGGATAAAGGTCTTTTGCCTCTGTAGACTCTGGTATCTGAGGGTGTTCCTAGAACTAATTGTAGTGAAAGACGACTGTGCTATATTTCAAATTGTAATTGAAATTCTAAATATCAACATTTCAATACTCAGCCTACACATTTTATATAAATAGTACAAATTGTAGGCTACTAACTGAAGTAATCTCAAGACAAAAATTTCATGCTGAAAGAATTCATGTCAGAACTGGCACTGTATGGGAAGAAAATAAATATAATTGCTTGGTAAGATTCTTCAGTACTTTAAGACAGCATTGATTATCATATTCAGAATTTATGGAAAAAGGTTTATTAGTTTATTTTCCTCAATAGTGTAAAAGTAGTGATAGAGATAGCAAAAAAAAAAAAAAAAAACGTAAAATACACTGGAATACTCTACCAATCAATACTGTCTATGCCAGAATTTCAAAAAGCTATAAATATGACTAGAAAATGAAAAGGTTTAAATATTAGTAAACAATTGTAGGGGTTAAAAGGCCAAAAATAAGCATCTTATTTTTATATCATTTATTGTATATTGATTTTGAACACTCAAAAACATTAATCATTGAACAATTATGTGCAAGGCACTGGGTGCTATATAGTTAAAGCATAAAAGTGAAATAATTTATTTAAGAAATACAGATACACATGTAGATATACAACTATAACATAAGGCATAATATATAAGAAGAGAGAAATAAGTGGAAAAACTCATGAGAAAAGAGAGGCAGACAAATGAAAAACAGGGATAATATCTAGTACAAGTTGGCATTTGAGTTAGACCTTTAAAATAATCATTTTAAGAGGCAATGATTTGTGAATAAGACATTCTATACAAAATAATAAAGGCTTAATATTTAGATGAACGAAAAAGTAAAGTCATTAAGAAATCAATTACATAAAAAAGCCTACTTTTGTCCTTATGAGTTACTTAAAAATATTCTGATGTATTATAGTGTCTGATTCACCTTCCTCATTATCTGAAGAACTTTCATCACCTACTAACTTACTAGTCTTAAAGCACATAATGATTTAGTAACTTCAAAAAAATAGAGAAAAACTGATCCTACTAAAAAGTATAAATAATTTATTTTTTAGTGATCTTACTAAAAAGTAAAATTGAGTAAAATGGTTCTATACAGTAGTGGAATTTCATAAGATCTTACAAGTATATACCATAGGTTCTTATTTTATTCTTTTTTCTTTTTGAGACAGAGTCTCAAGCTTGTCCCCTGGGTAGAGTGCCCTGGCATCACAGCTCAGAGCAACCTCCAACTCCTGGGCTCAAGCGAGTCTCCTGCCTTAGCCTCCCAAGTAGCTGGGACCACAGGCACCCGTCACAACGCCCAGCTATTTTTTGGCTGCAGCCGTCATTGTTGTTTGGTGGGCCCGGGCTGGATTCGAACCCGCCACCTTGGATGTATGTGGCTGGTGCCTTAGCCGCTTGAGCCACAGGCACCGAGCCTCTTATTTTATTCTTTAAAGTCTTCTAAGATTAATTAAACATTACTATTCTTCTACCTCCATAAAAATAGGCAAGTTTAGTGATTTGGATATACAAAAAATTAAAATTATATACATTTTTTTAATATAGTATTCATGAAAACAAGTTTATGACAACAGTCATGCAAATAAGCATTGCTAAAATGTCCAATATCTATAAAAAGACATATTTATGAATAAACATTTTAAATAATGTTCAAGATAATCAGTAAGTAATAACTTATTCATAAGGCTATTGGATAGCTATTTCTACAATCTTTACAAAAGATAATTACAGAAGTTTGGTAGAATTTTGATTTGCCCTCATTTTTTAAAAACTATTTTCAAAGTTTAGCTCATTCTTTTATTGTGATAGCAATATTTCTACTGTTGGATCTTGAATAAGAAACTGTGTTCAAGCACTTAATCAATTAAAATTAATGATGAGTTAATATATCATAGACTATACAAGCTAAGTAGAACTCTAATATTCCAATGTTATAATAATTTTCACAAGAAAATTAATTTGTTTCACCAGGTAGAAAATTCATGATTGACAGATCATAAGTATGACTTTGTTATTGAATCACAGGCTTAGCAAGAAAGCACTTTTTGTGAAATGATATTGAAAGGGGTAATTACTCTCTGGTATGATATATCAGGTTGAAGTTTCTTATTTAAAATTAATATGAGGGTACAAATTTTTAGATCACATTGTTCACTTTCAGGGCAAAGTTCCAGTTGTATAAACTCCCCCTTACCCTCACAATGTGCACATTAGGTGAAATTCTACCTCATGCCCTCCCTCCTTCTGGCAATCATCCTCCACCCCTCCCCCATATTAGACAATATTAGTGTTTTATTGTTCATATGAGAATGTAATTGTTTAAATATTGGTTTCATATTAGTATTGAGTACATTATTTTTTCCATTCTTGTGATGTTTTAATAAGAAGAGTTTATTTCAACCCCATCCAGGTAAATGTAAAAGATGTAAAGTCTCCATCTTTTTTAATGGTTGAAGTATTCCATGGTACACATATACCACAATTTGTTGATCCATTCATGAGTTGATGGGCATTTGGGTTGCTTCCACGATTTGGCAATTATGAATTGAGCTATAGTAAACATTCTGGTGCAAATATATTTGTGGTAAAATGATTTTTGTTCTAGGTAGATACCTAGTTATGGGATTGTAGGATCAAATGGAAAGTCAATTTATAGTTTTGGGGGATTCTCCATACTTCTTTCCAAAAAGGCTATATTAGTTTACAATCCCTCCAGCAATGTAAAAAGTGTTGCCTTCTCTTCATATCCATGCCAGCATCTGAAGTTTTGGAACTTTGTGATGTGGGCTAATCTTACTGTGGTTAGGTGCTATTTTGGAGTGGTTTTCACTCACATTTCTCTGATGATCAAAGACAAGCATTTTTTCAGGTGTTTGTTGGCCATTCATCTGTCATCTTTGGAGAAGTGTCTATTCAACTCTCTTGCCCACTTATAGAGGGGGTTGTTTGATCTTTTCTTATTAGTATGAGTTCTCTGTAGATTCCAGTTATCAGACCTTTGTCAGATTCAAAACATGGAAAAATTTTCTCCCATTCTGAAGGCTGTCTATTTGCTTTGTTTGTGGTACCCTTACCTGTGCAAAAGCTTTTTAGCTTGATCAAATAAATTTTTTGTGTTGCTGCAATTGCCAGGGGGGTTCTTGCTAATAAAGTTTTTTCCAAGGACTTTTTGATTTGCCCTCATTTTTTAAAAACTATTTGCAAAGTTTAGCTCATTCTTTTATTGTGATAGCAATATTATATTTCTACTTTTGGGTCTTGAATAAGAAACTGTGTTCAAGTACTTAATTAAAATTAATGATGAGTTAGTATATCATAGACTATACAAGCTAAGTAGAACTCTAGAATTATTATTACTTTAGGTCTTAAATTTAAATCTTTTATCCAGCAAGAATCAAATTTTGTCAGTGGTGAGAGGTGTGGGTCCAGTTTTGGTCTTCTACATGTAGATAACCAGTATTCCCAGTACCATTTGTTAAATAAGGATCCTTTTCTCCAGTGCATGTTGGTTAGGCTTATCAAATGATCATGTGGAAGGGTGCAGCTATAGATTCTCTATTCTATTTCATAGGTGCCATAGGTTGACATCTCTATTTTTGTGCCAGTTCCATGTAGTTTTGATTACTATAGACTTGCAGTATATATAACCTGAAATCTGGCATTGTGATGCCTTCTTTGTTTTTATTTCTAAGAACTGTATTTGCTACTGTTTTTTTTTTTTTTCTGGTTCCTTATGAAGTACTATTTTTTCAAGTTCTTTCAAGTTTGAGATTGGTGTTTTGATGGGGATTACATTAAATCTATACACTGTTTTGAGTTGTATGGACATTTTAACAATGTTAATTCTTCCTAACCATAAGCATAGTATATTCTTCCATTTGTTGACATCTTCTGCTATTTTCTTTTTCAAGCTTTCATAGTTCTTATAGAGATTTTTCATGTCCTATGTTAGATATATTCCCAGGTATTTCCTCTTCTCTGGAGCTACTGTGACAGGGATAGAGTTTTTGCTTTTATTGTTGGATAGTCAATTGTTGGAATAAACCAAGGCTAATTTGTGAGTATTGATTTTGTATCCCTAGATGCTTCTATATTCTAAGAGCTTTGTAGTTGAGTTCCTGGGGTCATGTCATCTAAGAAAAGCAAGAGATTGAACTCCTCTGTCCCTATTTGAATACCCTTGATCTCCTTCTCTTGCTTGACAGCAACAGCTAGGAATTCCAGCACTATGTTGAATAGCAGTGGTGACAATGGACATCCTTCTCTAGTTCCAGATTTGAGCGAATATGCTTTTAGTCCTACTCCGTTCAATATGATATTGGCTATGGGTTGCTGTAGATGGCTCCCATCAATTTAAGAAATGTTGCACCTAAGCTTATTTTGTTGAGTGTTTTTGGCATGAAAAAAGGTTGGATATTATCAAAACCCTTTTCTGCATCAATTGAAAGAATCATATGGTCTTTGGTTTTGATTCTATGTATGTGGTGAATTTTATTTATGAATTTAACCTATGTTGAACCAACTTTGCATCTCTGGGATTAAAACCCATTGGATCATGATGTACAACTTTTTAAATGTGTTGTTGTATTCTGTTTGTTAATATCTTGTTGAGTATTATTGCACTGATATTCATTAGTAACATTGGTCTACAGTTTTCTGTTTTAGTTGAGTCCTTTCCTGGTTTGGGTATCAGGATGATATTTCCCTCCTAGAATGTGTTGGATAGGATTACTTCCTTCTCTATATTTTGGAATACATTATTCATCATAGGAACTACTTCTTTGAAGGTTTGATAGAATTAGGGTGTTTATGTGATCCAGGGCTTCTCTTTTTTTGAAAGATTTTGTATAATTGATACTATTTCAATGCTTGATATTGGTCTATTTAAGATTTCTATTTCTTTCTGGCTGAGTTTTAGAGGGTAGAATGCTGCCAGGTATTGGTCTATTTTCTCTGAATTTTGATATTTCTGGGAATAGAGATTTTCATAGTAATTGTTGAGAATATTTTGTATTTATGTGGCATCTGTTGTTATTTTCCCTTTATCATTTCAGACTGAAGCTATTAGAGATCTTATTTTCTGTTTCTGGTTAGGCTAGCCAAGGGTTTATCAATTATGTTAATCTTTTTGAAGAACCAAAATTTTGTTTTGCTGATTCTCCAAATGATTCTTTTGTTTTCAATTTCACTTAATTCTGCTCAAATTTTGATTATCTTTTTTTTTCCTGCTAGGTTTGGGATTGGATTGCTCTTCCTTTTACAATAACTTGACATGGATCATTAGCTTGCTGACTTGCTCTCTTTCTCCTTTCTTTATGAAAGCATCTGATACCATTTTCCTCTAAGGATTGCATTTGAAGTATCCCACAGATTTTGATAGTTTGTGGCTTCACTATCATTTTGTTCCAGAAATCTAATAACCTACTTCTTAATCTCATCTATGACCAAGCTGTTATTCACCATAAGGTTATTTAGTTTCTAAGACTTTATTTGAGCATGAAGATTTCTGTTGCTGATAAGTTCAACTTTTATTTAATGATGGTCTGAGAAGATACAGGGGACAATTTCTAGTCTTGTGAATTTCCTGAGGTTAGTATTATGTCCTAAAACATGATCAATTTAGGAAGATGAACCATGGGCTGATGAGAACAATGTATATTGAGATTTATTAGGATAAAATATTCTATAAATATCTATTAAGTCCATTTGTTCTAGGGTCATGTTTAAGCTCATTATTTCATTGTTTAATTTCTTCTTGGAGGTTCTGTTTAGTACTGTAAGAGGGGAGTTGAAATCTCTAAATAGTATATTGTACAAGAAGATATCATATGGTTCAGATAAGTTAGGGTTTGTTTTATAAACCAAGGAACATTCAGATAAGGTACATACAAGTTAAATATCGAAATCTCTTCATGTTGTGTGCTTCCTTTGAGAAGTATATAGTGTCCACCCTTGTCTTTCCTTAATTTAGTTGTGTTTGAAACCAATTTATCCACAAATAAGACTGAAACCTCAGCTTTTGTTCTGCTTTCCATTTGCTTAGAATACTACTGCCCATCCCTTCACCCTGAGTCCTGTTTTCTCCTTTCAGGTTGTTAGGTAAGTTTCTTAGTTTTTGTTTCCAGTCAGCCAGCCTATTCCTCTTTAAAGAAATATTCAAACCATTCATGTTAATTGATAGAATTGATAGATATGGCAGAATTTTGAATATCTTGTTTTTCAGAGGTCCAGGTGTAAGAGTACAGCACCCCACACACTCAAGACATGGCAGTTTAGCTTCGTGTATTCTTTATGGAAAATGGCTTTGAGATGGAGTTCTTTTCTTTGAGGTCTTGCCTGCAGCCTGCAGCAATGCAGAGACACTCTCACAAAAGAATACTGGAGAACCAGGCCTGGGTCGCAGCTGGAAGCTGTAACACCTGTCGAGGCATTGGGCTGCTGTGTTCTGCTCCTCTCCCCTCATTAACATTATAATCAATTGATTCGGTTTAGGGAAATGGGCTAACAAGAACAGACAACCTGACTCCCTTATGTTTTAACCCCAAACAAAATCAATTGTATATGTGTTCAGCAGCAATCATACTGAATTGGAAACTTAATGGCAGTTTCTGGATCTTACTTCACATCTTTTTGATTGTACTGAATTCTTACTGAATGTTTTAGAGTATATAAGATAATCAGTAAAGTTGAGCGGGGTTGCTGTGCCAGACTGAGCTTCAACCTCCCTTAATATCAATCATTCTGTCTGTGGTTTTCTTTCTCTGCATCAACAAACAGAGGGCTCTGGGGAACACCAACATCTGGTGCTGTGAGCAGGATACTATGGCTGGACCAAGGAGCTGTTCAAATTGTTCATGGAGCTTTTGCTCACCAACCTTAAGGATAGTGAGATTGGTACTTACGGAATCTAGAGGGTTTGCTGAGCTTGAAAATTCTCAGACTCTAGACATTAGTTAGAAAAAGGAATCATTCACCATCCAGTCGTGGGTAACTCCTCAATTGTTGAGGATGAATACATTCAGTTGCTTAAAACTCTTTTAGATACCATGGAAATTACTATTAAAACCAACTCTTTTCACCATTGGTTTGCCACCATAAAAAATTGTTGCCATTAGTTTAATCCTAATTCCCATAATCAGTTAAATTTAATTGTTTGGGAGAAAGTCAGTGAAGAAATGAAGTGCCATCATCAGCAAGGCAGGATTATTGATAAAGATATTTGGGCTGTCTATCATTTGGGTAAGTTAGCTTTACAGTCTTTTGTAGGCACCAAGAGTAAAGCTCCTAAGCCTCCTACTTCCCTTGATATGGCAGATGCCAAGGCAGATCTTATCAAACTTTCTATCTCAGACAAAACCGAGAATCCAACACTTAATCATGGTGAGAAAGAGAGGGTTGATAAGACAGAGAACTCCTTAGATGAGTGCTCTTCGCAAAGGGACAATAAAAATGACATCAATGTTTTCTTTCCGTCTTCCTCTACACACTCTTTACAGAATAAAATGATTGGACTTAAAAGTTTTATTAAAAAATGTTATGACATGGTGGAAAAGGCTACGACTCAGCCCTTTGCACCTTTTGAACCTCTTTTGGATATGATTATTCCATCCTCTGTTCCCCCTCTGGCTTTTTCTCCTCTACCTACTTCTCAGTTTTTGCCAGTGCTACTGCCTCCACCCTTTGTTACTCTTCCCTCTGGGGCAGAGGCCCCTAAGCCATTAAGATCGCGTCCTCTGTCTTTGGAGATAAGCAAATCAGCTCTCCCAATAACGCAGCAGTCTCTGCCTCCTGCAGTTCAACTTCCAGTTGTTGAATATCAGACATGAGTTCACCTGCATTAAAAGGGCTGTTTTTCCCAACCCTAAAAATATTAGAATTAGAAGTTCCCTGTAACCCTTTTACTTTACCCCCGCCATCTGCGAGTTCTAACAGCTTAGGCATTGTTATGCCTGTTACTCGCCCTGTGACACAAAGGGAGGGAGCAGGAGATAATATGCAACCTGTGGCTCAAGCACGTGTGGCAAGAGCAGAAATTCAAGTACTATATACTGAGGTTGATCTAAAATCCCTCAAGACTCTTAAAGATGTGGTTGTATCCTATGGTCCAAAGACTCCATACACTCAAGGGCTTTTACATTCTTACTGTGGGGATCATTACCTTACACCCAGGAATTGGGAAAGATTAGCAGAGACAGTGCTTTCACCTTCTCAATGTTTGCTTTTTGATTCTTAGTGGAAAAAGGAAGCTACAGTTCGTAGTAATGATAATCCTGATTTGCCATACCATCAACAGACAGGTACAAGAGATTTTAGACAAGATAGACAGGTTGAAATTCCTAATAATATTTTATTAGAAATAAGGAGTATCTGTCTCCAAGCCTGGGCCCAACTTAATGGCCCTGGAGAAGAAAAATATTTTACAAAAATTATTCAAGGTTCTACTGAGCCATATGCTGAATTTCTTGCTAAATTTTGTACTGCCATCAGGTGAGCAATTCCTGGACCTGAGGCACAAGATATGTTATTATTATTTTTGGCTTATGAAAATGCTAACAAGGATTGCCAGAGGGTATTGACACCCATTAGGCATGAAGAAAATGCCCCAATTGAGAAATTTATTAAAGCTTATAAAAATATTGGCATCTCCTCTTTTCAATCTGCTCTTATAGGAGATCAGATAGGGGTCCATATGGCCGCTGCTTTCAAGAGCCACAATACAAGATGTTATAATTGTGGCAAAAGTGGCCACATAAGAAAGGATTATAATAAAGGCAAAAAAGAGAAAGCCTCTGATCCACCTTTACCTCTGAGTCTGTGTCACCATTGCAAGAAAGACAGGCATTGGAGAAACAAATAAATAAAGATGGCAACATGCTCCCTCCCAAGGAGCCAAGAAAACCCCAAATGGCCCTGACCTGGGGCCAGGAGAACAAAACAGGTTCAGCAGCCAAAACCTTTCCGGTAGCCACAGGAGCAACAGCACCTCCAGTTCAGCCGTCACCCGAAACCTTAACATCTTAAAATCTAATGGTTTTTCCACCCTTCAGGAGACTTTCATCCCAGCTACTGATGATATTACAATGCATAAGCCTAAAGCTTCTGAGGTTATTTTACAACAGCACCCCCCCCAAACCTTTGTTACTAATCTCTTTCATGCTACTCGTGACAGTGCTGCTTTAGATCTGCCCATAGTAGAAAAATAACTCTTACATACAGAAATACTCCCTATACTTTAGCTACGGGAATTTATGGCCCAATTCCTAAAGATTCTGTTAGTCTAATTACTGGCAGAAGTAGTTCTACAATTAAGAGATTGTTTGTTAATCTTAGAGTCATTGATCCTGATTATGAAGAAGAAATTTATGTCATGGTTTCTGTGTCTCAACCTATAGCGCTAACCATTTGGCTACATATCGCTCAATTGTCATTGCGTCCCTATTTTAAGGGGAAGTCTGCTCCAGTTGATAGAACAAGAGATTTTAGAAGTACACGGACTCATGTTTTTTGGCATACTTTTCTTAATGATTCTAGACTTAAGTGTAAAGTTTCATTTCAAGGTGGAAATGAAATTGAAGGGCTTGTTGATACTGAAGCCAACATCCCCATTATTGCTAATTTTGATTGGCCATCTTCTTGGAAAAAACAAATAGTTCAAGCCACTTTTGTGGAGTCAGGAACTATGTCTGGAATATGGAAGAGTATGGAAATTTTAACTTGTCAAGGCCCTGATGGCCAGCTGGCTACAATTAAGCCCTATGCTGCTCCTATTGCACTTACTCTGTGTGATAGAAATTTATTACAACAATGGGGGGGCTATGATTACACTATCCCTTCTACTGTAAGTATGGTTAGAAAAACATTCAGGAATCACAATTAGATCAAATTACTAATAATGAAAATTTTATTTTATATATTTTTCCTTCTGAACATTCCCCCACTGGATTAATAACTCAGAGTGATAATTTTATTGAATGGTGTTTTCTGCGCATAAGGCTGTTAAAAAACTCCAGCCTTATGTGGAAAAAATGACTCATATAATTATTAAAGGGAGGGAAAGGCTTCGACAAATGGTAGGAAGAGATCCAGATAAAATTATTGTTCCTATGACAAATAAACAAATTGCTAATATCTTCAAGATGTCACAAGATTGGCAAATTACTTTCATTAATTATTTAGGAGTATTAATAATCATTACCCCCCAGATAAAAAAAATACAGTTCCTTAAGAGAACTTCCTGGATTTTACCTAAAATTATAATGTCTCAACCTATTAATGTTTTAACCTGTTTTACTGATGCTAATAAACAAAGAAAAGCTGTCTATATATGTGGGACTAAACAAAAAATTAAACAATCTCCTTATCACTCTGTACAAAAGGCTGACCTATTTGCCTATTAGAAAATTTTCCTAATAATACCCTAAACATTATTACTGAATCTGGATATTCTGTTCACATGGTTCAAAATATTAAAAGTACTACATTATCTAATGATCACTCTGAATTATTTCAATTATTTAATTCATTACAGTTATTAATTCAAAATCGAAATTTTCCTTTGTACATTACCCATATTTGGGATCATACAAACCTACCAGGCCCTCTAAGTAAAGATAATTAAAAAATTGATTTCTTAATAGGATCTGTTCAAAGGGCCAAAGAGGAACATAGTCTCCATCATAATAATGCAGCTTCTTTCAGACATAAATTTCAAATAAAATAGAAGCTAAAGAAATTTTACATTCCTATCCCACTCATCAATGAATATCTACCCCCTCTTTACCTAATGGAACAAATCCTAGGGGGATTAAGTCCAATAACCTATGGCAAATAAATGTAACTCATTATATGGAATTTGGTAAATCTTAATATATCTATCATTCAGTTGATACCTATTCTCAGTTTTCATGGACCACACCATTAACCTCCAAAAAAGCAGATGTTGTTATTACACACTTATTAGAAGCTTTTGCTGTTATGGGTGTCTCAATATCCATCAAAATAAATAATGGTTCTGCCTATATTTCCAATAAATGTCAATCATTTTTTTAAGCATATCACATATTATAAGAATTTCAGGAAATAGCACTGGACAAGCTATCATTAAAAAACAAAATAGGACTTTAAAAGATATGCTCTTAAAACAGAAAGGGGGAATAGGATATAATGCTACTGCCTGTAATAGAATACACACAACTCTTTTAACTTCAAATTTTCTTAATTTGGATACTGAAGGAAAGGCTCCTTCTGATAAACTCTACCAGATTGGGTAAAAACAATACTACCAGCAATTAACCAGCCTGTGTATTACAAAGACATAATGAAAAATGAATGGCTTCCGGCTGTAGTAGTGCGTTGAGGTGGAGGGTATGCTCTTCTCTTCACAGGAAACAATGAATTCTGGTTCCCACATAAATACATCAAACTGCAACATGAAACCATGCCTCGGCCAATGGGCACAGTGAAGACGAACCAGGAATCTGACTGTGAGAATGTCCTCTCTGTCACTGGAGGAACAGAGAAATCAATTGATCCCCAGATCTAGTCAGAGACTGCAAAGAAACTGGAGCTCCCCTCCTCCAATAACATGGAGAGGGATCTCTCAACTCTACCAGGAAGCAAGAACAACCGTGATGATGAGCAATTAACTGGTGATCCCTTGAGCCTTGTTTCTTGCAATGATAGCCATACTTAATACACAGGTAAGTGCACAACAAAATTACACTTTTTGGAGTTACATTCCTAACCCACAATTATTAAGAGGAGTCTCATGGTTTGAACCATCAGTTTCTACCTATGTAAATGAAAGTTCATGGCTTCATGGACCATATGATGATTGAGATCCCTTTAAGCCAGAAGAAGAGGGGACAGTCCTTTCCAATTATTCCCAGGGAGTCATGGGTCAACCTATATGTTTAGGCCTGGAACCTCCTCATTTATCTTTTGGTTTACAACAGTGGGTTAGTTTAAGGAATAATTCTGGTCATCATGAAATGCATTTATTAACTACAATGACTTTTATTAAATTAATTTTAAAACATACATTATTGCCCCATTTGTCTTAGCGTAAGTTGCATATGTTTACTGATATTGCTAATTGGATTCATTGGTCAAAATGTCAAGACTCTTATTTGTATGCTTTGAGACAAACTAAATTTGTATCTATTACTGACTAGAGACCTTTAGCTTATGTGATGGAAAAATCAGGATCGGGTTCTAGTCAACTTAGTCATTATAGAAATTCTGCTGATATAATTTATCTTCATTAAAGGAGCTTTTGTAGAAAGAAAGTGGCTTTGCAACACCCACTCCAGGCATTTTATCTATCACAACCTGATTTATGGGAGGAGCTCTATTTGGATTACATGCATGGAAAGGTGTTCATATACATAAATCATTTTCAGCATACCTTTCATTTCGATTCGCAAGAAGCCCATTTTACTTATGCTTGTGTGAAACTGCCTTATGTTTGGCTAGTTGGAAATATTATCTGGAATAAAGATACTTGAGAAATACATTGTCCTGACAAATATAAAATGTTCACAAGTTTTAATGTATCTATAAGATTTAATTTTTCCCAAGATAGGATTTATCTACCCCGAGCCAGAACCAGTACTTAGCTCCCCGAGAAGATGATGAAACCATGGGAGGAGTCCCCAGCCATTTCCATTCTAGAAAGTTTAGCCCAGAAGCTGGCAAAGAGAACGAAAAGATTCACTGGCCTTCTGACTTGTGTTTTATTGGATTATCAAAAAACTTTTGTGGGTAAAAAAAACTAGTGAGCAGAACGCTGCTGTATTTTTGGCTATGGCAGTGTTAATCCAATAATTAGAAAGGGGGATACGTAGGGGTATAGCACCCCATGCTCAGACATGGCAGTTTAGCTTCATGTGCTCCCTACAGAAAATGGCTCTGAAATGGAGTTCTTTTCTCTGAGGTCTTGCCTGCAGCCTGCAGCAATGCAGAGACACTCTCACAAAAGAATACTAGAGAGCCAGGTCTGGGTCACAGCTGGAAGCTAGAACACCTGCATTGGGCTACTGTGTTCTGCTCCTCTCCCCTCATTAACATTATAATCACTTGTTTCAGTTTAGGGAAATGGGCTAACAAGAGCAGACAACCTGACTCCCTTATGTTTTAACCCCAAACAAAATCAACTGTATATGTGTTAGGCAGCAATCCTACTGAACTGGAAACTTAATGGCAGTTTCCTGATCTTACTTCACTTCTTTTTGATTGTATTGAATTCTTATTGAATGTTTTAGAGTATATAGGATAATCAGTAAAGTTGAGTGGGGGGTTGTTGTGCCAGATTGAGCCTCAACCTCCCTTCATATCAATCATTCTGTCTGTGGTTTTTTCTCTGCATCAACAAACAGAGGGCTCCGGGGAACACAAACATCCAGGGCTCATTTTTATCCCTTTCACCATTGTCAATTTAGGATTTGTTCTAAAATTTCTGGGTGGGTTTACTTTGCAGGTGGACCATCTATCACTATGGAGAATGGATCTGAGTATTTCATGTAGAGCTGGTCCAGTTATGGAAAATGTCCTAATATGTTGATATCAGTAAAGAGTTTGATTTCTCCATCACAAATGAAACTCAATTTAATGGAATACAGGATTCTGGGCTGTAAATTATTCTGTTTAATATGGTTGAAGATCCATTACCATCCTCTTCTGGCTTGATAAGTCTCCACTATAAGATATGCAGTCATTGTAATATTTTTCCCTTCATAAGTAATACTTTTTAAAAAATGATTTATATTGTTTGGGATTCACTGAGGATACAAAGAATTAGGTTACACGTATTATACTTGTTAAAAAAAGTCCCTCTTGGGGGGGCGGAGGCAAGATAGCCAACTGGAGCCAGCTTTCCACAGAGGCTCCTGTCCAGAAGGAGAGTTAAAGGACAGAAGGTTGTCAAGTAAGATGATGGTTTAGAGCTGAGCCAAGAGAGAAGGTTGAAGAACACACATCAACCCTACTGAGGTGAGCTACTAACCCAAGGATACAAACAATAAGTACAAAATCCATTGCCAAGCATACTGGAGTCCCCTCCCCCATGAGAATGGCTCACAGTATACTTTCTATAAACAAGTGAGAAGAGTTCGAACATCCTCCCATTTTATCCCACAGGAGAGACCCTCTAAAAACCGGACCTCCTTCCCCTGCTAGGGTGCCATGGCATTCTCCTGCCAAGCATAAAACTGTATAAAACTGTATATATTCTCTACCTGCAATTATGAACTCCCAGAACTCCCCTCCACTCTCACACTGAGGTCTGGAGGCTTGTCCTCCATGGAGTCCAGATTCTTGGGCATTTTCTTAAGAGGTGTGGAGAGAGCGTGGGCTGTTGTAGGTCTGTGCTGATTCTGCAGTATGTGGGTAAGGAGAAAACAGTGAACTGAAGGAACCATACAGGAAAAGGAGAGGCGGTTCCTCCCCCCACCCAGCACAGAGAAGCAACAGCAGGAGCAGGAAAAATAGGGCCCACACCACTAGGGATATTTTGAAAGGACACTCCCTGTCTCTCCAGGCAACCAGAGCAAGTCAGGCATCTCCAGTGGCAGGCACTGGTGGAAGAGATCTGGGATGGAAACACACGCTCCATGAGAAAAGGGTATGCCTGAGGCAGAACCGGCCTGGGCAGAGTGAGGTAGGATGGAGAATAGAAGATAGGACATGGCATACCTCTAGGGCAGAGCTAAGCCAGAAAGACTTTAGCCAGCCTAAGAAACACGTGGCCCTCAGGGGATCATAGCTGAGCCAATGGCAGGCAGGCTGAGGTTGGAACTCCGAGCCGAGTGTGAGCTCTAACTGCACCCGCCCCAACACAGACTGCAGGGCAAATAGACACACCCAGCTCTGGGCAATATGGCATAGACTGGGGCTGAGTCGCAGTTTCTATTAACTCAAACAGTGCCTGGTGCACAGGGAAATATAGCCAGGACAGAATCACAAATTCTGCACAAATATAAGTGTCAGCTTCATCAATCAGGGGCAGGGCTGGAACTGAGTGAACAGCCTCAGCTTGGATTAACCACTCGAGATTGTCAGGCCTAAGCTTCCTCTGCTGAATGGTGGAAGGGTGAGGAAGCCTGGCAAAGAAGACATAAGCTCTCTCTCTGATTCAGGCAGGCTCAAAGCCCTGAGCATCTGCTCATTGGAGGGAAGTGGATCATAGCCCTGTGGGGTTACAAGTGACTAGGTCTGACAGAGATGGAAGGTAGGGAAGGAGATATGGATCTTCCCAGACTAATTCATTTGCTGGGGGAGGGGTCCTTCTGACTCCATGGAGAACCAGAATGAATCATACTCGAGCTGCCAGCAGTCCCCTGCTATCTAGTTGCCAGAGACCTTTTGAATTCCCTCACTTGAGACAGGTGCTAACTGGAACAATTGATTTGGATCTCTTGGACTGGACCAATCACCAGAAGACTATCCAAAGTGGTACCCTTGGTGTGTGGTTGTGGGAAGGTTTGATTTTCCTTTTCAAGTTGTTGCCCATGGGGAGTAGGAGTCACTTAATTGCTGGTATTTATCCACAGCTGAGACTTAACCCAGAGGAACTGATTCACTAGGATAGGACAGAGTCCAGCTCAAAACAAGACAGAGCCACTTAGCCCCACCACACCCAGTAAGTTCCTAGTGTCTCAGGCCATAGCACTCCCCCATGCAAAGCTCTAGGAGAAAAGGTACAGACACCAGTCCCAGCTCGTGGATAAAGGGCTGGTTAATCACTACTCCAGGAGCCCCCCAACCCAACTTCCCCTTATCTGCTCATCTAGCCAAATGGTGTAAAATAATCATGGGACAGAATGAGCAGAAAAACTCCAGTAACACAAAAAACCGAGTAAATCAACTCCCCCAAGGAAGGATATGGCAGTCGCAACTGAAGATCCCATTCATAGACAAATGGCTGAGATGTCAGAAATTAAATTCAGAGTTTGGATTGCAAATAAGATTAATAGAATGGAGGTAAAGTTGGAATTAGAAATTCAAAAGTTGTCTCAAGGATTCAATGAATTCAAAGACAAAATCACAAAAGATTTCGACACATTGAGACAAGAATTTGCAGGCCTCAAAGATCTGAGAAATACAGAAGAATCCCTCAGTACCAGAATGGAGAAAGCAAAAGAAAGGATTTTTGACATTAAAGACCAAGCTTTGGAACGCTCCCAAGAGCTCAACGAGGAAGAGAAATGGAGACAAAAACTGGATCATTCTCTCACAGAGCTCTGGGATAATTCAAAGAAAACTAATAATCGCCTTATAGGAATTCCTGAGGGTGACGAAATTGCTTTGCAAAGCACAGAGGCCCTTCTTCATGACATTATGAAGGAGAAATTTCCAGAAATGCCAAGAGATTCTAAAATTCAGATAGCAGACAGCATCAAAACCACAGCACGACTCAACTGGAATAAGACAACACCCAGACACATCATAATTAACTTCATTAAAGTTAATATGAAGGAGAAAATTCTGAAAGTAGCCAGATGTAAGAAAACCATAACCTACAAGGAGAAGAATATTAGAATGACTGCAGATCTCTCTGCTGAAACTTTCCGGAGGAATGGGGTGGTCATCAACTTTTAATCTAAAAAAAATAACTTTCAAACCAGGATCCTGTATCGAGCTAAAATAAGTTTCAATTATAATGTAGAAAGTAAATACTTTAACAAAATTTACATTGAAGAAACTTGCCATAACTAAACCAGCTCTTCACGATATTCTCAAACCTATCCTCCATAAGGACCAACACAATCCTCCACCACAGAAGTAAACTAAATCAGAAACTTTTGATCAAATTCCAACTTCCACAGTGGCAAAAGGATTAAAAATGTCCACTGGACTTTTGAAAAACTCAGTACCCAAAATTCTACCAAGTGTACCAATATTCTGAATTAATGTGAACAGCTTAAATTGTCCTCTAAAGAGGGACAGGTTAGCTGACTGGATACAAAAACTCAGGACAGGTATCTGCTGCATACAAGAATCTCATCCTACCTTAAAAGATAAATAGAAACTCTGGGTGAACAGATGGTCATCTAAATTTCAGGCAAATGGAAATCAGAAAAAAGCAGGTCTTGCAATTTTATTAGCAGATACAATAGGCTTTGAACCAACAAAAGTAAGGAAAGATAAGGATGGTCACTTCATCTTTGCCAAGAGTAACACTCAATATGAGATTTCAATTATTAACATTTACACGCCCAACCAAAATGAGCCTCAATTTATAATAGAGACTATTAACAGACATGAGTAACTTGATTTACTCCAGCTCCATAACAGTCAGATATTTTAACACTTGTTTGGCAGGGCTGGATACATCCTCAAATAAGAAACTGAGCACAGAAATTTTAGACTTAAACTTACCCATTCAACATTTGGATTTAATAGACATCTACAGAACACTTCACACTTACAAAATTGAATACACATTCTTCTCATCTGCCCACAGAACATACACCAAAATTGATAACATCTTAGGTCCCAAGTCTAACCTCAGCAAATTCAAAAGAATAGAAATTATTCCTTGCATCTTCTCGGATCATCATGGAATAAAAGTTGAACACTGTAGCAACAGGAATCTGCACGGTCATACAAAAACATGGAAGCTAAATAACCTTATGCTGAATAATAGCTGGGTCATAAATGAGATTAAAAAGGAAATTACCAAAGTTTTGGAACAAAATGATAATGAAGACATGAGTTATCAGAACCTCTGGAATATGGCAAAGGGAGTCCTAAGAGGGAAATTTATAGTATTGCAAGCCTTCCTCAAGAGAACGGAAAGAGAAGTTAACAACTTAATGGGAGATCTCAAGCAATTGGAAAAGGAAGAACATTCCAATCCCAAACCCAGCAGAAGAAAAGAAATAAGCAAAACTAGAGCAGAATAAAATAAAATTGAAAAGAAAAGGATTATATAACAGATCAACAAATCAAGAAGTGGCTCTTTTGAAAAGGTCAATAAAATAGATAAACCTATGGCAAACCTAACCAAGAAAGAAAGAGTAAAATTTCAAATTTCATAAATTAGAAATGGCAATGATGAAATAACAGACTCCTCAGAAATTCAGAAAATCCTTAATGATTATAAGAAACGTTATTTTCAGAAATACGAAAATCTTAAGGAAACTGACCAATACTTGGAAGCACAACACCTTCCAAGACTTAGCCAGAATGAAGTGGAAAATTTGAACAGGGCTGTATCAAGTTCTAAAATAGCATCAACTATACAAAATCTCCCTAAAAATAAAAGCCTGGGACCAGATGGCTTCACATCAGAATTCTACCAAACCTTTAAAGAGGTACTAGTACCTATATTACTCAACTTTTTCCAAAATATAGAACAAGAAGGAATACTACCCAACACAATCAATGAAGCAAACATCACCTTAATCACCAAACTAGGAAAAGATCCAACAATTAAAGAAAATTATAGACCAATATCACTAATGAATACTGATGCAAAAATATTCAACAAAATCCTAACAGAATCCAGCAACACATTAAACAAATCATAGACCATAACCAAGTGGGTTTTATCCCAGGGTCTCAAGCCTGGCTCAATATACATAAATCTATAAATATAATTCATCACATAACCAACTTATAAAGCAAAGATCATATGATTCTCTTAATTGATTCAGAAAAAGCTTTTGATAATATCCAGCATCCCTTCATGATCAAAACACTTAAGAAAACTGGCATAGAAGGGACATTTCTTAAACTGATAGAAGCCATCCACTACAAACCCACAGCCAATATTGTATTGAATGGAGTTAAACTGAAATCATTTCCACTCAGATCAGGAACCAGGCAAGGTTGCCCATTGTCTCCACTGCTCTTTAACATCGTAATGGAAGTTTTAGCCATTGTAATTAGGGAAGAAAAGGTGATTAAGGGCATCCATATAGGAACAGAAGAGATTAAACTTTCACTTTTCGCAGATGATATGATCGTATATCTAGAAAACACCAGGGATTCTACTACAAAATTCATAGAAGTGATCAAAAAATACAGCAGTGTCTCAGGTTACAAAAGCAATAGTCATAAATCTGTATCCTTTATATATACCAACAATAGTCAAGTGGAAAAAACAGTCAAGGACTCTATTCCGTTCACAGTAGTGCCAAAGAAGATGAAATATTTGGGAGATAACCTAACAAAGGACGTGAAGACCTTGATAAAGAGAACTATGAAACTCTAAGAAAAGAAATAGCTGAAGATGTTAAAAAATGGAAAAACATTCTACGCTCAACACTGTTAAAATGTCCATACTACCCAAAGCAATATACAATTTTAATGTAATCTGTATTAAAGTTCAACTGTCATTCTTTAACAATATCAAAAAAAAATACTTCATTTTATATAGAATGAGAAAAAACTTCAAATAGCCAAGATATTATTCAGAAATGGCTCAAGTGGCTAAGGTGCCAGCCACATACACCTAAGGTGGTGGGTTCAAATCCATTCTGGGCCCACGAAAACAACAATGACAGCTGCAACCAAAAAAAATAGTTGGGTGTTGTCGTGGGCACCTGTGCTCCCAGCTACTTGGGAGGCTGAGGCAGGAGACTCGCTTGAGCCCTGGAGTTGGAGGTTGCTGTGAGCTGTGATGCCATAGCACTCTACCCAAGGGGATAGCTTGAGGCTCTGTCTCAAAAAAAAAAAAAAAAAAGCAGGAGCCATTATGCTACCAGACCTCAGACTATACTATAAATCGATAGCATTCAAAACAGCATGGTACTGGCAGAAAAACAGAGAGGTACATGTATGGAACAGAATAGAGAACCAAGAGATGAACCCAGCTACTTACCGTTATTTGATCTTTGAAAAGCCAATTAAAAACATTCAGTGGGGAAAAGATTCACTATTTAACAAATGGTGCTGGGTGAACTGGCTGGCGACCTGAAACTGGACCCACACTTCTCACCATTAACTAAGATAGACTCTCACTGGATTAAAGATTTAAACCTAAAACATGAAATTATAAAAATACTAGAAGAAAGTGCAGGGAAAACTATTGAAGAAATCAGCCTGGGCAAATATATATTTTTTATTATTAATGAGGACACCCTGGGCAATTGAAGCAACATCAAAACTATACTCCTGTGACCTGATTAAATTAAAAAGCTTGTACACGGCTAAGAACACAGTTAAGTAAAGCAAGCAGACAACCCTCAGAATGGGAGAAAATAATTGCAGGTTATGTCTCCCAACAAAGTTTTAATAACTAGAATCCACAAAGAACTCAAACGTACTGGCAAGGAAAAAACAAGTGATCCCATCTCAGGGTGGGCAAGGGACTTGAAGAGAAGCTTCTCTGAAGAAGACAGGTGCATGGCCTACAGACACGTGAAAAAATGCTCACCATCCTTAATCATCAGAGAAATGCAAATCAAAACTACTTTGAGACATCATCTAACTCCAGTAAGATTATCCCACATCACAAAATCCCAAAACCAGAGATGCTGACGTGGATGTGGAGAAAAGGGAACACTTCTACACTGCTGGTGGAAATTGAAACTAATATGTTCCTTTTGGAAAGATGTTTAGAGAACACTTAGAGATCTAAAAATAGACCTGCCATTCGACCCTATAATTCCTCTACTATGTATGTATCCAGAAAACCAAAAATCACATTATAACAATGATATATATATACCAGAATGTTCATTGCAGCCCAATTCATAATTGTTAAGTCATGGAAGAAGCCCAAGTTTCTATTAACCCGTGAATGGATCAATAAATTGTGGTATATGTACACCATGGAATATTATGCAGCCTTAAAGAAACATGAGACTTTACCTCTTACATGTTTACACGGATGCAGGTAGAACATATTCTTCTTAGCAAAGTATCTCAAGAATGGAAGAAAAAGTATCCAATGTACTCAGTCTTACTATGAAACCAATTTATAGCTTCAATATGAAAGTTATAACCCAATTATACCCCAAGAAGAAGGGGAAAGTGGAGAGGAAGGATGGGGAGGGGGAAGGATGGGTGGAGGGAGAGTAATTGGTGGTACACAATTACTTAGGTACACACCTAAGGTGCATCTTACAAGGGTACATGTGAAATTTACTAAGTGTAGAATATAAATGTGTTAACACAATAACTAAGAAAATGCCATGAAGGTTATGTTAGCCAGTTTGATAAAAGTATTTCAAATTGTATATAAAACCAGCACATTGTACCCCATGATTGCATTAACATACACAGCTATGATTTAATAAAAAAAAAAAGAAATTTAACTTCACTAATTAAAAAAAAGTCCCTCTTATAATTGTGTCCCACACTCAAGAGGTGTGCCATATCCCATGAGTTCCATCCCCCTCCCTCTTGCACTCTCCCTACTTGCTCATTCCCCTAATCCCACTTTGTATTACCTTATCTACTACATTCATATTAGAATTCAGTACATTGCATTCTTGCTTCTCCATTCTTTTGATGCTATACTAAGAATGTAATCCACCTGCATCGAGGTTAACACAAAGTCTCCGTGTTCTCTAGTGGTTGAATAGTACTCCACGATACACATAAACCATAGCTTGTTAATCCATTCCTGGGTTGGTGGGCATTTAAGCTGTTTCCTTAGCTGTACAGAAGTTTTTCAATTTAATTAAGTCCCATTTGTTTATTTTTTTTGTTGTTGGAATTGCTACTGAAGGCTTCTTCATAAAATCTTTCCCCAGGCCAGTATCTTCAAATGTTTTCCCCATACTTTCTTGGAGGATTTTTATTGTTGCATACCTTAGATTGAATTTATCCACCTTGAATCAATTTTTATAAGTGGTGAGAGGTACAGGTCCAGTTTCAGTCTTTTATATGTGGTTACCCAGTTCCCTAAACACCATTTATTGAATACAGATTCTTTTCCCCAGTGTATGTACTTGTTTGGTTGATGAAAGATCAGGTAGCCCTAAGATGAATTTCATCTCATGGTTTTGTATCTGGTTCCAAATGTCATTGTCTCTATTTTTGTTCCAATACCATGCTGTTTTGATCACTATGGCCTTGCAGTATAGCCAAAAGTCTGGTTAGGGTTATGCTCCCAGCTTTATTGTTATTATTAAGAATTGATTTGGCTACACAAGGTTTTGTTTGGTTCCATACAAAATGAAGAGTTATTTTTTCCAAATGTTGAAAGTATAATGATGCTACTATAATGAGGATTGCATTGAATCTGAAGATTGTTTTTGGTAGCATAGACATTTTTATGATGTTGATTCTTCCCAGCCATGATCATGGTATGTTCTTCCAAATTTTTAATGTCTTCTGCTAGTTCTTTTCTTAGGATTTTGTAACTTTCTTTGTAGAGGTCCTTTACCTCTTTTCTTATGGATATTCCTGGGTATTTCTTATTTATTTTATGTTACTGTGAAGGGAACTGTGTCCTTGATTAGCATCTCATCTTGGCTGTTATTGGCATAATACAAAGGCTACTGATTTGTGGACATTGATTTTATAACCTGAAACATTGCTTCATTTTTTGATCATTTCCAGGAGAATAGGGTTGAGTCTCTGGGGTTCTCTAAGTATGAGATCATATCATCAGCAAAGAGAGAGAGTTTGATCTCCTCTTCACCCATTCCCTTTTGGATGCCCTTTATTTCCTTCTTTTGCTGATTGATTTGGCTAGAAATTCTACCACTATGTTGAATAGTAGTGGTAATAGAGGACAACCTTGTCTGGTTCCAGTTCAAAGTAGAAAAGCTTTCAGTTGTACCCCATTCAGTGTAATATTAATTGTGAGTTTATTGTAGATGGCTTTGTTCAGATTTAGAAATGTGCCACCCCTGCCTATATGCTTAAGTGTTCTAATTAGAAAATGATGCTGAATTTTAGCAAATGCTTTTTCTGCATCTATGGTCTTTGATTTGCTTCTATTAATATGGTGAATTATGTTTATGGACATGAATATGTTAAACAAGTCTTGCATCCCTGGGATGAAACCTACTTGATCGTGATGAATGATTTTTTTTAATGTGTAGCTGCCATCTATTAGCTAGAATTTTACTGAGAATTTTTACATGTATATTCATTAGTGAAAGTGGTCTGATGTTCCCCTTTTTAGTTGTGTCTTTTCCTGAGTTTGGTATCTGGATGATATTTATTCCATAGAACATGTTGGGTAAGATTCCTTCCTTCTCAACATTTTGGAATAATTTCTGCAGTATGGGTATAAGCTCTTCTTTGTAGGTTTGGTATTATTGTGGTGTGAAGCCATCGAGATCAGGGCTTTTTGTTGCTGTTGTTGGGAGATTGTTTATTGTTTCTTTGATCTCAGTTCTTGAAAAATAGGTCTGTTCAAGAGATATATTTCTTCTTGATTAAGTCTAGGGAAAGGGTATGATTGCAGGTATTGATGCATTTCTCCACATAATCAAATTCCTGGGCACAGAGTTCCTTGTAGTACTCAAAGATGATGTCTTATACCTCTGTGGCATCTGTTGTTATTTCCTCATTATCATTTCTGACTGAGGTTATAAGATTGCACTTTTCTGTTGTAATTGCCAAATTTTATCAATTTTATTTATTTTTTTTGAAAAACCAACTCTTTGTTTTATTAATTTCTAAACTATTCTTTTCATAAATCTCGGATTTAATTTTGGTTATTTATTTTCTTCTGTTGGGTTTGAGATTAGATTATTCTTCTTTTCTAATTCCAGAAGATGGTTCATTAGTTAGTAGATGCATTCTTGTTTTTTTTTTTTTTTTTTTTTTTTTTGAATGCAGGCATCTAATGAGATAAACTTCCCTCTTAAAACTGCTTTTGCCATATTCCACAGGTTTTGGTAACTTGTGTCTTCATTGTTGTTATGTTTGAGGAATTTAACGATTTTCTCTTTTATCTCTTCCTGAACCCAACTATTATTCAATATAAGGTTGTTTAATTTCCATGTATAGGGATGAACATTTTTGTTGCAGTACAGTTCCAGCTTTATTTCCTTGTGGTCTGAGATGTACAAGGTAAAATTTCTGTTCTTTTATTAATTTTGCAAAGGTTTGATTTGTATCCTAGGATGTGGTTGATTTTGGAGTACGTACCACCAGCTGACAAGAAAAACTTTTACCTTTGAGATAAAGATAATACAACACATGTTTGGATGGTGTGTTCTGTATATGTCTATTAAACCCATTTGTTCTAAGGTCACATTTAAGTCCTTTGTATCTTTGTTTAGTTTCTGGTTAGACAATCTGTCCAGTTCTATCAGAGGGGTGTTAAAGTCTCTGACTATTATGGTGTTATGGGATATCATATTGCTCAGACCCATGAAGGTCTGTTTTGTAAATCTGGGATCATTTACCTTGAGTGCATAAATATTGAAAATTGAAATGTCTTCATGTTGTATTGTTTCTTTGATCAGTATAAAGTATCCATCATTGTCTTTCTTGACTTTAGTTGGTTTAAATCCACTTGTATCTGAAAATAAGATTGTAACCCCTCTTTTACTCTGATTTACCAATTCCTTGAAATACTGTTTTCCACCCCTTAACCATGAATCTTGATTTGTCCTTCAAGGGTAGGTTTGTCTCCTATAGACAGCATATGGATGGCTTGTGCGTTTTTTTTCTTTCTTTTTGGCAGGGGCTGGGTTTGAATCCTCCACCTCTGGTATATGGGGCTGGTGTCCTACTCCTTTCAGCCAAAAGTGTCATCCTGGCTTGTGCTTTTTTTATCCAGTGAGCTGGCCTGTGCCTCTTCAGTGGTAAATTCAGTTCATTGACAAAAATTGAGAATTGATAAGTGTAGTGGAGTTCTATTCATCTTATTTTGTCAACTTCCATTGTGTACGTTTATCATTTGTGCCATGGTGGTAGCTATGTTTTGACCTTTATCTTCTGGGTGTTTACTCTGCTGATGGTCCATTGTCATCACAATGGATGTCAATGTTCAAAATAGGTCTACATTTTTCCTACAGAGCTTCTCTTGTGGCAAATTTCCTCAGTGCTTGTATATCCATAAAAGATTTAATTTCTCTATCCATTTTGAAGCTTTGTTTAGCAAGATAAAAAATTCTGGGCTGAAAATAGTTTTATTTAAGAATGTTGAAGGTAGATGACCATGCCCTTCTGGCTATGGAATTTTCAGTTGAAATGTCTGCTGTCAATCCAATAGTTCTGCCTCTGTAGGTCAGTTGGTGCTTATGCCTGTTTGCAGAATTTTTTCTTTCATCTTGACTTTGGATAGGTTCATTACAATATATCTTGGAGAGGCTCTGTTTTAGCTGAGATGACCCAGCATTCGCTATCCATCTGAAATGAGTGTTTCTGGGTCTTTAGTAAAACTTGGGAAGTTTTCATTTACAATAGATCCCAGTAGGGCTTCCATTCCTTTGGGACAAGCTTCTCCCCTCTTAAGAATCCCTATTAGTTGTATGTTTGAATGCTGAATGGAGTCTTGTACTTCTCTCAGCACCTGTTCTGCTTTCTCTCTCTTCTTTTCTGCCTCTTTAATTAGCTGAGTTAAGTCAAAAACTTTCTCTTCTAGCACTGAGGTTCTTTGTTCTCCAAGGTCTAACCTATTTTTGATACTTTATACTAGGCTTCCTCAAATTGCGGCCCACCTAGGACATTTATCCAGCCTGCTGGGTGTTTTTGCCACTGATGCCTGTCCTGCTTAGCAGCCAACTCGTCCTGGGGCCTTCAGTCCAGCCCTCCAATGGTCTGAGGGACAGTGAACTGGACCCCTGTTTAAAAAGTTTGAGGACCCCTGCTTTATACTGTATCTTTACATTCCCTGATTGTCTCCTTCATTTCCTTAAGGTCCACCATATCCTTCTATATTCTACATATCTCTCATTTGACTTTTGGTTTTGTCTTTCTGTTTTCTCTTCCATTCCTTTTATTGTCTTTATCATCCAATTTTAAATTCCCTTTCTCTTGAGTCCATTACTTCTTTATAGGTAGATTCTTCTGCAGTAGTTGCCTCATGGACCCTTGGGGAGAGTTCCTCTGTTTTGTTTTTTCATGTTGCCTGATTTTTTCTTTTGATTCCTACTCATGTGTGCTTTCTTCTTGTTCACCCCTTGTCCTCCTTTTTTCATCTCACTGCCTCCTTTTCTCCAAATTACCTTGTCTCAGAGCTTAGGTCTTGAAGTGGCCTCAGCCTGAACAAAGCCAAACTTCTTCCTCATGGCCAAATAAAACAGAAGTCCTTGCTCTTGATGCCAATATGTTGCAATATGTAGCCAGGACACCAGGTGGCACTGTGGGGTTCTTTTAGGATATGGAGAGCACAGCCAACAACCTGTATGGTCCTTATTCCAAACTTAGTTGCCTTCAATAATCATTTATTGTTTCCTTAGCACTCAGACAATGCGAGATTATGATCTTAAAGCTTACAAGCATCCTTCAGAGGTAGGTTTCACATTGCATGCTGACTCTAGATCCCGTGGGGTACAGGGAATCCCTCAGCCTATCCCAAAAGTGGAATTCTGCACCTGGGAGGCAGAATTAAGATGGCTATGCTTTAGGCCCCTGCTAAGACCTTCTCGCAACCTTCCCAGAATGGCAGTCCACTGGCCACTGTGACCCTCCCAATGTGTCTGCCTCACTAGTCACCAAACCTATGGCAAATCAACTCAAACTGGCATTCAAATATGGCTGGTGTATACAATTCAAGTCCACCTATCTTCCAAGCTTTCCACTCAACACGCAGCTTCCCCCAACAACTGAAAACTCTGGAAAGGTTTCCTCCCATTGGAGTCCAGCCAACCCCAGGTGGTCGCAATCACTTGTCTAATCATCAGGTTTCCACTGCTCCTGATCATACACTGTATCTAGCTCATCACCTCCTCACCGTGCTCCCTGAGCTACAACTCTGTGTAAGGTCCCATGACAGGTATGGCTACATTCTCTCTCTTTCCCCAGTTGTTTGAGAAGAGCTCAGCTTAAAGAACCTTCTGGTCTACCATCATGATCTATCCCCTCTGTAGTAATACTTTGCTTATACCTGGCTATTTGAAGTATTTTCTAGTTTCATCTTAATATAACATTAGAAAAATTAATTTCTATGTGTCTAGGAGAAGCTTTGTTTGGATTAAGTCATGCTGGGGTTTTGAAACTATCTATTATCTGAATATCTGTGTCTCTTGCAACACTTCTCCTTCAGAAATTCCTATAATTCAGATGTTTGACTTTTTAGTGTGATCCTCTCAGGGAATAATCTGATTTTGCTCTCCTTGGTTTTGCCTCTTTAAATGACTGAGATAGTTCAAAAGTGTTGTCTTCATTTTCTGAGATTCTTTCTTCACACCGTTCACCTCTATTTCTGAGAGTTTATATTGTATTTTGAAGCTGCCTGAATATCTTTTTCAATTTCTTAAGCTCTGTTAAATCTCTCCTCATTATGTCCATATCTTTGGTGACTTTGTCTTTGAATTTGTTAATTTCTTGAAAAAATTTCTGAACTACTTCTTCGGTTTTCTATTTCCATCATTTTCTCCATTCCAAGTATCCTATTTGCCATCCATATTCTGAATTCTATTTCTGACATTTCAGCAATTTCTTTGTGAATGGTATTTTCTGTTGTATCTTCTTTGAAATTCCCTGGGGGAATTGATCTGCTTTGATTTGTCATTTTTCCAGAGATCTTTTACTGATTCTTCAATGTATTTTCAACTTCTCTCTTTTTTAATATGTTAATTATGCTATTTTAGTTGATATGTGGCCCTGCTGAGTCCACCCTTGATTGTTGTAATGCCACTAGTCTGATCTTTGTTGTCTTTCTGCCTCTTTCTTGTTCCTGACACTTTACTTGGCCTGGGTGATGTGCACCTCTCTTTTCTCTGTGCACAGATCCTCACTTTTGGCTTCAGTTCACTTCAGTCTAATATCTTTCCCTCTGGACAGGAACCTATGATGAAAGCTTCTTGTAGTCAACCATCTTAATACCTCCCACCCAGATTGAACTTTTTAAACAATACTAGAATGTGAATGAGAACTCCAATTACCACTTAATTCTACTAAGTGACAATTCAGATGAAAATAAACCCAAATCAATTTATCTCAATGTTCGCTGAGTATCTAATATATTCAAGACTGTGCCAAGCCCTACAAATGATACAAAGATGAATAAGATTCAGTCACCTTGGAAAAGGTATACATATTTCAGTGGAATAGCTAAGTCAGTATACATAATATTACAAAAGAATTAAGAATGTAAGTGTTCTGAAACTAATTAAAATTAGTGCTCTTAAAACTTGAAAGGAAAATGGTTGTAATAGGAAACAATTACCTCATCTCCCATTTGTGGGACAAATGGGGAACGTCGAGGTATGGTATCCAAGATCCACTGAGGGGCAAACCATTCTTCACTGGGCTCACCTGCCATAGAAACCAGTCCTCCTTTCTAAAATATAAATACAAGAACACTATTATGTATGAAATATAGTTCACAAATATATAAAACACATGAATAATAGCATAAAAATAACAGGTAGATAACATTAAAAATAACAGGTCATAATAAAACCTAAAATATATAAATTTCAACAATTGTCCTTTAACAATTAATTACACATAATTTTTGTACCAATGAAGAATTGAGTTGTTCAATTTTGACTGATAGATAATAACACAATAACTTGACACCATATACTATCTAAAAACTATAACTTTCACTGTTCATGTCCTTTGAATTCTATGTAAATTCAAATACAAGTAATACAATAATATATTGTCAGTAAAACAGTGACAACCAAGAAGATAATTATGAGTACTAAAACAACAGACTTCAGAATTATATATAACTTTTCAAAATTAAAATTCCAATAAAATTCACTCTAAATCAGTGATTCTCAACCTGTGGGTCGTGACCCCTTTGGGGGTTGCCTAAGACCACTGGAAAATACACATTTCCAATGGTCTTTGGATAACAGTAGCAAAATTACAGTTATGAAGTAGCAACGAAAATAATTTTATGGTTGGGGGTCACCACAACATGAGGAACTGTATTAAAGGATCACGGCATTAGGAAGGTTGAGAACCACTGATCTAAATGAATTTACAGTGCAGAAGAGAAATAGTCACTGAGATGAAATAAAAACATGAAAGACTGAGAGTTCTATATAATTTTTCACACACTTCCCTGTTACACGTTAAAAATGTGTAGAATTTATGACTGGAAACACGATAAAGATAAAAATATATACCATACTAGCTTTTTACTTTAGAACATTGCTACATTTTGACAAACTGTCAGTGTTTTAATAATAAATTATGATAACCACATTCTAGTCTCTACTATCGATAACAGAATTATTTCAAAAATTCTTTAAATTTTGAATTTACTTAGTTTCTCAGGTAGAATGTTATCGTTAGAGAAAAGTCAAATATTACTGTTAAATATTTAAGTATGAAAGGCAAAACAATAATAAAAAGCAACAAAAACAAAATAACCTTCTTTCTAGTCTGTTTGGGTTTCTTTTGCCTTTCATCTAGTGACTTCAAATTCTCCTCCTCAGAGCTACTGCATATTTTCCGTGTTGCCTGTCTGGTTTGTCTTTTTGGAGGTTGCAAATTTATTCCAGCATCTGCTGTCCAATCAGAATATTCACTTGAAGAATCACTATAAATAAATCAGAATTACAAATGCTTAAGTATGAAAAAGGAATAGCTTTATCTCACAATGTAAAGATGATCATTTTGTAATTAAACATTATAAATGACAAGCCTGGTTTTGTTCTAACCTAATACAAAAAACTTTACTATAGAATTTTGATTGCTAACTAAGTGATTTTAATGAAATGCTTATTGGATAAAGTACAATGGTTGGTTTCCTATAACAGGATTTAAAATCCCTTTCCAAAATCACATAAGCTTCTTTAAATAAAGATGCACCTTATTCCTAGAAGTAGTAATATACAGTTATTTAAAACTGAAATAAATATATACATAGCCATATGTCACTCAATGAAGTGATTTAATCACTCATTAGGTCATTTATTTATTTATTTATTTATTTTTTGGCTGGGGCAGGGTTTGAACCCACCACCTCTGGCATATGGGGCTAGCGCCCTACTCCTTTGAGCCACAGGTGCCACCCCATTAGGTGATTTTTTGTTGTGCAAATATCATAGAGGGTACTTACACAAAGCTAAATGTTATAGTCTATTATATACCTATACAGTATAGCCTATTGGTCTTAGGTTACAAATCTGTACAGCATGTTACTGTACTGAATACTGTAGGCTACTGTAACATAATGGTGAGTATTGGTGTATCCAAACATATCTAAATAGAAAAGGTATAGAAAACATATAGTATAAAAGAGAAAAAATTATATCCCTATACAGGGAATTTAACATAAATAGAGCTTTCAGGATTGGAAGTTGCTGTAGTGAAATCAGTGAGTGAGCAGTGAGTGAATATGAAGGCCTAGCTTATTACTGTACAAGACTGTAGATTTTATGAAGACTGTATACTTAGGCTACACTAAATTTATCAAAAATATTTTTCTCTCTTTAATAATAAATTAACCTTAGCTTACTTTAGATATTTTTTCCCAAACAGATTTATTGAACATAACAAAATTGTATATACAAAGTGACCTAGACCTGCAACTTCAAAACATTATCCTTTCTTACTTGATAGGTTGGTCCACAGAGGGTTAAGAAACAAATTACTTTAAAATAAATAGAAAAGTACCAGTGTCCATTATATGAATAGCCTAACTGCTGGAACTTTAGTAGTTCTATAAGATAATTAACATAGGTAAGACTGAATACCTATGAAAGGCTGCTAGAGAACTGATAAGAGATGTCAAGAGGCTATTTTGTATAACACCACTGTGATGTCATCACATTACTAGACCATAATGTTCCTATTCTCTGATTCCAGCATGTAATAGGAGTTCAGTGGGGTCAGAGGTCAGCTTAGCTGTTTTCTATGTTAGAACAGCTGTCACTCCAGCATGTTCATCTCACAGGGTCCCACAGCAGCCCAAATTAAGTCCTTGTGAATCTGTGCACAGTATTCCAACAATGGACAGATTCTTCACTATGTCCTCTAAGTTGTGCTCCAAGGCTGCCTCCATCCCATCTGCCATCCACCTTAGCCCAGGGCTTACTGTAAAAATTTTACTTTATAACTTTTTAACTTTTTGATTCTTCTGTAATCATATTTAACTTAAAACACAAAGAAAACTGAACAAAATATTTTCTTTCTTTTTATCCTTATTATATAAGCTTTCTTTTTTTAAAAAAAAATTTTAATTAATTTTTTTTTTACTTTGTTAAATCTAAGATACAAACAGACACATTAGCTTATGCCTACATAGGGTCAGGGTCATTAAAATCACTGTCTTGTACTTCTACATCTTGTACCAATAGAAGGTCTTCAGAAGCAGTAAGAAACATGGAGCTATCATCTCATATAACAATGACATCTTCCTCCTGAGTTTATTTCACAATTAATTAACTTATTTTTGGTAAGTAGAAAGAGTATATTCTAAAATAACAATCAGAAGTATAGTACAGTAAATAAATTATTAGCATAGTCATTTATTATTAATTATTATGTATTATCAACATATGCTATACTGTTATACAACTGGCAGCATATCAGGTTTACAATAGCATTACCAAAAATACACGAGTAATGCTATAGTGATGATGTCACTAGGTGATTTGAATTTTTCAGCTCTATTATAAACTTATGAGATTGCAGTTGAATATGGGATTTGTAGTTGACTGAAATATTGTTGCAGTGCATGACTATAATTGCCAACATGTAGAATCTTGAATTTAAAAAGAACCTGGTTTTATAAAGTAACTGAAAAGATACTGGAAAAACTAGGATAAAACAAGTCTCTAGGCTTCTAGCCTAGTAGTATTCTTTCCACAATAAAAAACTATTGTAATTCTAGATTTTACAAATTCCTACAAGAACATAACTTCATATTAGAATTGTTAAATAATTTTGACAAAAATCAAAGCCATCCAAACTACCTGGAAGAACTTTCACTTTGCCATTCAATAACAGGATCGTCTATAGAAGCATCACTTGTGCCAATGGTTTCATCTTCCTGAAACAGAACCAGCAATTGAAATACTTGCTTATGTTGCCAGCATTCTAGTAATTAGCAAACCACTACCTGTTTAATAATACTTTTTTATCCCCTCAATAAAATATTCTAGTTAAAACACACATAATTATTTTTCTAGGTATAACTCATAGCTCAGCCTATGGGCTATTTAAAAAATTCGAACATATCTTATTGATATGAAACATCTTTTTTATTATTTTAAAGACTGAATGGAGTCCATTAGTCTAAATATAATGTTCTTAAATGCTATAAATATTATTTTAAAAATTTCCATGTCTCTACTGAGTTAATACAATTACTCTCTACATAATTATTAAATTTAAAAACCTAAATTTTTTATTATGTAAAATTTCAAACATACCACAGTAGAGAGAATGAAATGTTTAGACCAGCACAGTTTACAATCACAAAGTTGTGAAAACAACCCAAGTGCTCGTCAATACATGGAACAATAAAATAATAAAATGTGGAATACATATATCATGAAGACTACTAGCTATAAAAAAATGGTGATCTAGTATCTTTGGTAACACAATCTGGATGGAACTGGGAACCAGTCTTCTAAGTCAAGTTATCACAGCAATGGAAAAACAAATACCACATGTGTTGAATATTAATTTGGAACTAGCTGATTAACACTTATGTGCACATATGGAAATAAAACTCATTAGAAATCTAGTAGGGGTGGAGTGGGAGGGTAAATAAACACCCAATGGGTACAACACACATATCCTGGCTGAAAGGCACATTTATAACATCAACATAAAATGTACAAATGCAAATTATATAATCAAATGTGTATACCCTGTAATACTCTGAAATAAAAAATAATAAGATAAAAATAAAAAATAACACAGAGAGAATTATCCTATATATACAATCTGTTTAGACAATAACTCACTGCCTATGTTAGTTTATCTATATCCTCACCTACCATCTTAAACCCTTGAGATTATTTTGAAGCAAATCCTGATCAAAAAATCATTTCACAATAAGTAAGATTATTGGGACGCCTAGTACAGCCTTAACCTTTTCTTCTCCTCATCATCCTCCTTCTACTAAGACAAGGACACAAAGGATCTACTTAGCCCCCCTTCATCCCTAAAGTTCATGCCAAAGGACCCTAACGTCCCAGGCAAGCTATGAAATGTGCCCAATTCCTAGGTCACATACGAAAGGCTTCTCTGACTTCCCCTGGTACAGACGTCACCTTTGCACCACCCAGGCAGGTTACTCTCCCCACCATCCCCTTTAAATAAATCTGGCCTAAACATCTCTGCTCTGGTCTTGCCTCTGAGTGCCACTGCTTACATCTTTCAAAGATTATGATTGTTTTTAAAGATATAACTACAACACTATCACTGTGTTACTTTACATTAAAAAGGCAGCATCGATTTCTGAACACTGATAATTCTTTTAATATCAAATTTTTCGTGGGTGGGGAATAGAAAGGATGTTTTTGATATGAGTTAAAGAATTATGACTGTCAGGGCAAGAACAGGAATACCATATAATGTCGATGCCTTATTTAAATTCCAATTATGCACTTAATAACTAAAGTTGTTAAGAAAAGAAAAGTGAGGAAGAACATAGAAAGAGGAATAAAATAATTGTTATAAAAGTCATTACCATGAAAAAGGCAGATTATAGAAAAATCAACACTCAATGATCTCCATGAGGAGTGAACTTAATAATAACAGAAAATATGTACACTATGTTTATCAAACAGGCAACCAGTTCTTAGACTGTATAACTTGTTATCATTGTTTATACTCCATTTCTTTCCACTTGCAGGAAGATTTCACCTCACTTTCTTCTTTGTCTCAAAGGCAATCTTTCGCTGGCATATTTGATACCCTCATCAACATAATATCTGAGGTACAAATCAGAGATGACATCTAAAGGAATTCACTATGATGCCCAAATTTGCCTACTGAATGCCTTTTTAATAAACCACTTAAAAAATAACAGTAAAAAAATTTTCTAGTAATATTAAAGAAGTGACTCTTTAAAATAAACTCAAATGCATAATAGCAAACTAGGAAACAAAAAATTACATTGAATATATAACAGCAGATAGCTAACCTCTGAGGAGCTCTCTGAGTTTTCCTGTACTCCTGAATTTTGACAAGATGTTTGTGAATTATGCTCTATGTTGGAGCGAGTTTGATAAGTATGCTGACGTTTATGCTGTGTTCTTCGTAAAGAACGCCCACAGCTTGGCTGATAATCATTCTGTAAAACAGAAGGAAAATATATTTATGAAAATGAAAAGCTCAGTGAACACACAGGGAACATATAAAGCAAATCAATCAGGAAGGGGTAGGGATGAGGTTATGAGTAGAGGATAAGAATAAATTGCAAAAAAGAAAATAAATATATAACTATAACTAGTTTTCATGAATATTGATTATTGTCATGTTCTAAAAACTTTGTGATTATATTAAATACAATGCTGAATATGAGTTGGAAGGATATTCCCATTCATAATTTATATATAGTAGTCACAATTACAGTAAGATGAAGGAAGACATCTATATCATATTTATATAGGTATAATTCTTAATTTATACTTCTTTAGTTCAATCAAAAATATGTAAGAAAACTTGTCAAAGCATTGAATACATAATGAGATTTAATCATTTAAGATGAATTAGATCTTAAATTAATTTAGTCCAATCTCCACCAGAGAAATACAAGAAATACAGACTAGGTCCAGGAGAGAGAACTGTTAAAAATTGAAATGAAGTAATAAAATGAATTTTACATTGCTTATAACAATTGAATGAAAAGGACTCAAAGTAATTTAGGGGTGGGACACAATTATAAGAGGGTCCTTTTCTAATAAAAGCAATTAATGTAACCTGTTTCTGTGTACCCTCAATGAATTCCCAGCAATAAAAAATAAGTAATATAAGATTTCATTTTTGGAAAACAAACACATACAAATGCATGCTTAATCCTTTATATTCCACTGAAACTTACTCCTACTATCTGGGGATGATAAAGAAAAAAAGAAATTTAGTTACTATAGATAACTAACTTGTGATTACAACAAAAGTTCAAAGTATACTCATCTTTTAAATGGGACAAAATGAAGATTAAATTTTTAAAAACTAAAATTTAAAGGGAAAATTATTTTATTCTAACCTATACTAACATAAAATGTTATTAATGATACATATAGGCTGAAAACCTGACAGGTCAGTATGAATAAAAAGTTCAGTCTTATAATCAATTTTGGAGGATGAACCATGGGCTGATGAGAATATGTACATAGTTTTGTTAGGATGAAATGTTCCATTTATGTCTGTTAAGTCAATATGTTCTAGGGTTGTATTTAAGTCAATTATTTCTTTTTTTAGTTTCTGCTTGGAAGATCTGTCCATTATAAAAGGGGTGTTAAAATCCCCAACAATTATAGTGCAGGAAGATATCATACTGTTTAGATTATTTAGGGTTTGTTTTATTTATCAAGGAGTGTTTGTTTAGGTTGGGTATGTACTGTTAATTATTGAAATCTCTTCATGTTTTATACTTCCATTGACTATTATGTAGTGTTCATCCTTGTCTTACCTTATCTTTGTTGGTTTAAACCGAATCGTATGTGAAAATAATACTGCAACCCTTGTCTGTTTCTGATTTCCATTTTCCTGGATTGTTTTCCACCCTTTCCCCCAAGTCTTGCTTTATCTTATGAGGTTAGGTTTGTTTCTTGAACACAAAAGATATTGAGGTTGAAAATTCGTATCTAGTCAGCCATCCTGCCCCTCTTTAGGAGGGAATTCAAGTCATTCACATTTACTGAGAGAATCGATAGGTCTGGTGTACTTTTGGGCATCTTGTTTGTAAAACATGTAGAGCTTACTTTGGTCTTTTGTGCCATTGTGGAAACTAGGCTTTGTTATTTAATTATGTGTATATTTACTTTGGTGGTGAATCACTGTGCTGGAATTATGAAGAATGGGTTTGAGTAATTCCTGTAGAGCTGGTCTAGTTATGGCAAGTTTCCTCTACATCTGCATTCGATTTCTCCATCACAAATGAAACTCAGTTTATTAGGATACAGGATACCAGGCTGAAAACTGACTTGGTTTAATGAGAATAAAGGCTAACCAACCATCCTGTTCTGGCTTGAAAAAATTTCCACTGAAAGATCTGTGGTCATCCTGATATTTTTCCCTATATAGATAAGTCTTTACTAACACCTGGCTGCTTGCAGTATTTTCCTCATCATATCAAAAATGGCCAAGTTAATTACAATGTGTCTAGGAGATGCTTTGTTTGGATTGTTGTGCTGGTATTCTGTAATTATTTACTATCTGAATTTCTGTGTCTCTCACAGTGCTTGGGAAATTCTCCACCATAACATCTTGGAGTAGAGCATCAGCACATTCAGGATCATCCTGTTCTCCTTCAGGAATCACTGTAATTTAGATGTTTGATCTTTCGGAATAATCTCCTAACACCGTCAATGAATATTTGTTTTTGTTCTCCTGTCTTCTGCCTCTTTAAATGACTGATATAGTTCAAAAATCTAGTCTTCAATTTCTGAAATTCTTTCTTTTTCATGTTGTACTTTGTTACTGAGGATCTCTTCTGTGTTCCAAAGCTCCTTGAATTATTACTTCAATTTCTTAAGCTCTGCTATATCTTTCTTCATTATGTCAATCAATATCCTTGGTGATTTTGTCTTTAAATTCATTAATATCCTCAGAGACAATTTTTGGACCATTTTTTTAAATTTCTATCTCAATATCCTCAATTCCAATCATCTGATTTGTCATCCACATTCAGAACTCTACTTGTGACATTTAGCAATTTCTCTATGGATGGTATTTTCTGCTGTATCTCACTATAATCTCTTCGGGAAGTTGATCTGCTATGATCATACTGTAGGATATAAGTCCGACCTCAAGAAACTCAAAAGAATATAAATTATTACTTGTGTCTTCTGGGACCATGATGGAATAAAAGTTGAACTCAACAGCAACAGAAATCTTTATATCCAAATAAAGTCACAGAAACTAAATAACCTTATTATGAATGACAGCTGGGCCGAAGACAAAAGGATTCTTCCGATTAAGAAGGAATCATTAGATTCCCTGAACAAATAATGAGGCCACAACCTACGAAAACCTGTGGAATATTGCAAAGGTAGTCGTAAGAGGAAAATTGGACACCTTCATCAAGAAAATAGAAGGAGAACAAGTCAAGAACCTAATGGGATATCTCAAGCAACTTAGAAAGGGAGAACAACCAAGCACAAACCAGACATAAAAAAAGAATTAACCAAAATTAGCATACAATTAAATTAAATTGAAAACAAAATTATCATTTGGCAGATCAGAAAAACAAAAAGTTGGTTCTTTGAAAAGATTAATAAAATTAATAAACCCTTAGCCAGACTAACCAGAAATGGAAACATAAGATCTCTAATAATTTCATTCAGAAACAATAAAGGGGAACTAACAAGAGATATCTTAGAAATACAAAAGATCCTCAACTATTACTACAAAAATTCTATGTATGCCTAGAAATATGAAAATGTAAAGGAAATGGACCAATATCTGTAATCAGGACAGCTTCTTAAACTCAACCAGAAAGAATTAGAAATTTTGAATATACGTATATTAAGCATTAAATTGCATCAACATACAAAATCTTCCAAAAAAGAAAAGCCCTGGACCAGTTATTTAACACAAGAATTCTACAAAAACTCCAAACAGGAACTAGTATCTATATCGCATAAGCTATTCCAAAATGTAGAGAAAAAAGAAATCTTCCTCAGCATATTCTATGAGGCAAATACCATCTGATTCCAGAATCATAAAGAACAAAAAAGACAAAATTATTGGCCAATGAATCATTAATGAATATTGATACAAAAATGTTCTATAAGTACCATGGAAACAGAATACCCTGATACATTAAGAAAGTTATACATCATGATCATATAGGTTTTATCCCAGGGATGCAAGGTTGGTTCAACATACATTAATCCATACATGTAATTCATCACATAAATAAAATCAAAAACAAAGACCATATATGATTCTCGCAAATGATGCAGAAAAGGCTTTTGACAATATCCAGCATCCTTTCTTGATAAGAACACTTAAGAAAATAGGCGTAGGTGGGAAATTTTTTAAACTGATAGAATGCATCTACAACAAACCCACAGCCAGTATCATATTGAATGGGGTAAAACTGAAAGCATTTCCACTCAGAATTGGAACTAGACAAGGATGCCCATTATTGCCACTGCTATTCAACATAGTGCTGGAAGTCCTAGCCATTGCAATCAGGGAAGAGAAAAGGATCATGGGTATTCAAAAGGGAACAGAGGAGGTCAAACTCTCTGTCTTTGAAGATGACATGATCTTACATCTGGAAAACCCTAGGGACTTTGATACAAAATCAATGTCCACAAATCAGTAGCCATAACATGTGCCAACAACAATCAGGCTGAGAATAAAATCAAAGATTCTATACCTTTTACAGTGGTACCAAAGAAGATAAAATACCTGGGAATATACCTAACAAATAACATGAAAGATCTCTATAACATGAATTATGAAACCCTGAGAAAAGAAATAGCAGAAGACATTAACAAATGGAAGAACATAACCATGCTCACGGCTGCAAAGATTCAACATTGTTAAAATATCCATACTACTCAAAGCTATCTACAGATTTAATGAAATCCCAATCAAAGTACCAACATCATACTTTGAAGAACTTGAAAAAAAGTACTTTACTTCTTATAGAATCAGAAAAAAACCCAAATAGCCAATACAATATTTAGAAATAAAACCAAAAATAGAGGTCTCACATTACCAGACATCAGTCTATAGTGGTAAACTGCATGGTAATGGCACAAAACTAGAGACATAAATCTTTTCAGTAGAACAGATAATCTAGAGATGAACCCAGTCACCTATTGCCATTTGATCCTTGATAAACCAAACAAAAGCATTAATTGGGGAAAAGAATCCGTACTTAATAAATGGTGCTGAAAGAACTGGTTAGGCACATGTAAAAGACTGAAACTGGACCCACACCTCTCACTACTGACAAAATTAGATACTTGCTGGATAAAATATTTAAATTTAAGACACAAAATGACAAAAATTCTAGAAGACAGTGTGGGGAAAATGCTTTGCAAATTGTCCTGGGAAAAGATTTTAAGATAAAGAAACCTCTGACAATTTCAGCAACACTAAAAATAAATAAATGGGATTTGATCAAGATAGAAATTTCTGCACAACTAAGGGTATAACAACTAAAGCACAAAGGCAGCCTTCAGAATGGAAGTAGAAATTTGAGTGCTGTGAATTAACCAAAGGCTGATAAATAGAATATAAAGTGAACTCAATCAAGAAAAGAGCAAACAACCCTCCATGGACAACAGACTTGAACAGAAACTTCTCTGAAGATGATAGACAAATGGCCAAAAATACATGAAAAATGCTCATTGTCCCCAATCATCAGAGAAATGCAAATCAAAAGCAGTATGAGGTAGCACCTAACTTCAGTGAGATTAGCCCACCTCACAAAGACTCAAATGTGCAGATGCTGGAGTGGATGTGGAGAGAAGGAAACACTTTTGTACTTCTGGTGGGAATACAAACTAATACAACCTTTATGGAAAGAAGTATAGAGAATCCTTAAAGAACTAAAACTCAACCTTCCATTTGGTCCCACAATTCCATCACTAAGTATCTACCCAGAAGAACAAAAATCATTTTACCACAAAAACATGTGGACCAGAATGTTTACTGATGATCAATTTACAACTGCCAAGTATGGAAGCAACCCAAATGCTCATCAACCCATGAATGGCTTAACAAACTTTGGCATATATATATACCATGGAGTACTACTATTCAGCCGTAAGAAAAGATTAAGACTTTATATCTTTTTTGTTTACCTGAATAGAATTGAAATACATTCTTCTTATTAAAGTATCTTAAGAATGAAAAAAATATATTCAATGTATTTAGTACTAATATAAAACTTATATATAAACAGCTACATGCACATATGAATGATAAAATGCAAATATAGTCTAGCAAGGGGGAGGGGAAAAGAGGGAGGGAAAGGAGGCCAGTGGAGTGAGGGCAACTAGGGGAAGAGAGTGGGCAATTGGTGGGATCTCACCTAATGTGAACAATGTGAGAGTGTTCAGCATAACCCCAGGGTGAAAGGCTCAACTACAACTTGAACTTTACCTTAGAACTGAAAACAATATAACCTAAAAATTTGTCCCCTCATACTAAATTGAAATTTAAAAAAGAAAAAAACATTAAAAAGTTGTACAAATCACTATCAAGGACCTGTATATCTTATCTGTAAATGTTTCTCATTTTCAATATAAACAAAAATGTTTACCCTACCTGTAGGCTTAAGGCAGGTCTCATGTTTGACAAATGAACACAGCAGGATAAAAGAATAAAAATCATAGCTCTGAGTCATTTAAAATTTCCAAACAAAATAATCTTATCAGAGAATATAAAATAAACTAACAAAACCACAATAGAATTTAGAATGGAGACATTAAAACAACCTAAGAATATTTGAAGATATTTATGTAACAATTAGCTAAATTTTTTTAATCCACTCTCAAAAATGTCATTTAAAATTCAGGTTTTACTGCCTAGCTTTCTTTAACAAAATCAAAATTATCCTAGATTCTCCAAGTTACCATACTGCAGGTCTGGAAATAAAAATATACATTCTTATGCTACTAGTTTGGTCAACCTGGGAGTATTAGTAAGGAGTTTACCATGTACCTAATGTAGTAAAAGAACCCTACTCCCTCCTTAACAGCTTCTACTGGAAAACTTAACACAGTACTTCATAATGTTTATTTTAGATCACATCTTGCTCCTAATGATTAGGTATGCCAGGAATGGGCCTAGGGGAGGGTATCAGCACACTTTTTCTAAGGTGCCAGAGTGTAAATATTTTTTGCTTTGCAGGTCATTCCACCTTTGCTACA
>NW_003852727.1:133349-174815 GCF_000181295.1 Otolemur garnettii
CCACCAATCACCAATCACCCTCCCTCCACCCACCCTCCCCCCTCCTCTCCCCATAGAAACTAAAATACTTCTACTTTTAAATTGATTATAAAAAAAATTTAAAAACGAACATTAAAAAAAGAAGTCAGTGGAGTCTCTGACCAATGGCATTTCAAATCTGCTCATAAAAATCTAGTATTGTAGGTAAAGCTGAACATTGGCTACATTAACAGATATGTAAATCGGTATTCTACAAAAGTTTTAGGGCATTGAAACAAAGGGCCAGGATACTAGGATTATCAGATCACTTTTCCTTGTATCCTAGGTTCAGGAAAGCTTATATGAGTTAGGTGTTCAAGTGACCCAAATGCAAATGGTTATAAATGGTTTTTTAAAACCATTTAAAAAAAATTTAGGGGATACTTAAGAAATCAATAATTCAGTAAAATACCCAGTGAATCACCACAAATTTAAATCATTTCATTCATTTATGTGGACTCCAAATTGCTATGTTACCAAATAAATGACCTCAATTTTGTAAATATAAAAAGGAAGAAATCGGCCAAAATTCTCATAAGAAGACTATGTTTTAAAATAAAATTAACAGGCCAAGTATGGTGACTCACACTTGTAATCCTAGCATTCTGGGTGGCCAAGGTGGTGCTTGAGCTCTGGAATGTGAGATTAGCCAGAGCAAGAGTGAGACCCTGTCTCTACTAAAAATAGAAAAGCCAGCTGGGCATTGTGGCAGGCTGTACTTCCACATACTTGGGAGGATGAGCCAAAAGGATCTCTTTGAACCCAAGAGTCTGAGGTTGCTGTGAGATATGATGATGCCATGGTCCTCTCAGAGCGACAGAGTAAGACTCTGTCTCAAAAAAGAAAAAATAAAATTAATAGCTTTTAATAAAATTAAAATTGATATAAGCTAAGATTTATATAAAACTCAGATGCATAGGTACATTTCGTATAAAGTAAAAGAAAAGATACAATTAAGAATATTAATTTTAAGATAAAATAATTAATTATACAATATAGGCAATCCCTGAGTTATAGACATCTGAGATGGTTAAGTACAACTTGCACTTAGGAACACAGGCTATTACGGTAAGTTCCCAAGTTACAAACATCTGACTGAAGTATGGTTCACACTTATAAATGGAGGCTTTTACAGGTAAAAGGTAAATGCACCTATTCCAACTTACATAGAAATTCAACTTAAGAACAAACATACAGAACCTATCTCATTCTACTGGTAGTAAGATCAAACTGTGGTGGCACCTGTATTCCCTAAGAAGATTTCCTATCTTCAGAGACCTCTTGTCTTCCAGATTAGTTTTATAAATTCAAGAGAGGGAGTAGTATCTACTTTCTCTCAACAAAGGACAGTAAATTTCTTTTGGTAGTAATTTCTAAACTTAAGGTGTTTTTTATTTTGAAAACCTTATAGGTTGATTCCCCTATAGAAAGGCTAGACTTATTTCAACATTTTACTTCTTAAAAAAATGTAAATACCACAAGTCAATTATTGAGTAAGAAAAAATGGCTTATTAAAATACACCATCATTATTTCCTAGGAGGTATTATTTTAGCCACAGATGACAATGAGATTAAGAAACTTTGGTATACCTGATATTGCAATTGTAAATTAATAAAAATGTGTCAATTTTTAAACATAAAACATTTTTTCACATGCAAATTACTTCATACAAGTAAAATAACTGAAGTACATTTTATATACTCTTTACAAATATAAAACTACTTACCACCATTAACAGAGTATGATCTATTAATTGGAAAATGTGGAATATCTCCTTCATTAATTAATCTCATATCTTGTTCTCTCTGTAGCTCTCTGATTATTCCATCAAGAATGCTCTCATCTTGGTCATTAGTTTGCTGCCCAATTACCTGTTCTACCACCTCGCCATCACCTTAATGAGACCAAAGATAAAAAGTCACAAAATCACTTACACTTTAGTGTATCCTATAAATGTAGTAACTAATCTATAAATTTCCAGACAAATGATTTAAAACAAGATTAAAATAAAAATTAAGTACGTCAAATAAAAATTTTATTGAAACATTTACAATGTTTGACATATTAGCTTATGTTCGATTTAACCAAAGTTCTCAAATTACACATTATTATAAAGGCCTTATCATCATAAAGAATAGTCAGGTGTTACAGAAAAACATTTCAGTCAACAACAGACCTCACATATGAAAATGGTCCCATAAAATTAGAATAAAGCTGAAAAATTCCTCTTGCCTAGTAATGTCAAAGCCATGGTAATGTTGTAATGCTATGCATTACTCCTAAGTTTGTAGTGATGCTGGTATAAACAAAACTACTACACTGACAGTTGCATAAAAGTATAGCTTATAACAATTATTTATACTACATAAAATTTGATAATGATAATAATGTTTCTGGTTTATGTATTTACCATACTATATTTTTTATTATTATTTTATCATGCACTCCTACCTATTTAAAAAAAGTTAACTATGAAACAGCCTCAGGCAAGTCTTTAAGAAGGTGTTTCAGAAGATAATATTGTCATCAAAGGAGCTGATAGCTCCATGCTTATTACTGCCCTAATGATCGTCTAGTTGTACAAGATGTGGAGGCATAAGAGTGATATTAATGATCTCGACCCTATATAGGCCTAGGATAACATGTGTGGTGTTCCCTAGTTTTACACGTAAAAAAGATCATTCACCATGATCAAGTGGGATTCATCCCAGGGATAGAAGGATGGTTCAACATATACAAATTAATCGATGGGATATATTCTATCAACAGAACAAAATACAAATGTGATATTATCACTTCAATTGATGCTAAAAAAGCACTGGATAAAAGTCAAAATCTTTCTGATAAAATTCTTAAAAAATCGGGTATAGAAGGACCTTACCTCAACAAAATAAAAGCCATATAAGACAGACTCACAGCAAGTATCATACTGAATGGGGGAAAACTGAAAGCCTTTCCTGTAAGATCTGGAACAAGACAAGGATGCCCGTTTTCACCACTGTTATTCAACAAAGTACTAAAATTCTAGCTAGAACAACCAGACAAAAGAAAAAATTAAAAGGCATCCAAATTGGAAAGAAAAAAGTTAAATTATCCTTGTTTATAAACTGTGTGATCTTATAGAGAGAAACCTAAAGACTCCACAAAAAAACCCACTAGAATTGATAAACAAATGCAGTAAAATTTTAGGATACAAAATCAACATTAAAAAATCAGCTATGTTTCTATATGCCAACAACAGACAATCTGAAAAATAACTAAGAAAATAATACCAGTTACATTAGCTATGAATAAAACAAAATATCTAGGATTAAATTTGACTAAAGAAGTGAAAAATTTCTATAACGCAAACTTTAAAACATTGATGAGAGAGATTGAAGAGGACACAAATAAATGGAGCTAGAGGAATTAATGTTAAAATATAATTGGAAAAAATAAATACTGTTAATATATCCATACTACCCAAAGCAATCCATAGATTCAATACAATGCTCATCAAATAGGAGAAATGGAAAACAAACCCAAAAATTATACAGAACCACAAAAAGACCCAGAAGATCCATCCTGAGCAAAAAGAACAAAACTGGAGGAATCACATTGCCTGAATTCAAATTATACTACAGGGAGTTCTAATAACCTAAACATCATGGTACTGGAATAAAAACAGACACATAGACCACTGGAATAGAATACAGAACCCAGAAATAAATCCATATATATACATATATATATACACACACACACACGTGTAATATGCATATAATATATATGCACATATATAATATAAATTACATATATGTATGTATACATATATAACTTATAAACAAAGGTGCCAAGAACATACACAGTCTCTTCATACAAGATGTTGGGAAAACTACATATCCATATGCAAAAGAATGAAACTAGATTCTTATCTCTCTCCATACACAAAAGCACAATCAAAACAGATTGAAGACTTAAATTTATGACCTGAATCTAGGAAACTACTAAAATAAAACATCTGCCAAAGGCTTTAGGTCATTGGTCTAGGCCATAATTTTTTTGAGTAATAACCCCAAAGCATATGAATCAAATAAAATTGGACAAATAGGATGACATCAAGCTAAAAAGCTTCTGCATGGCAAAGAAAACAATCAACAAAAGGGAAGAGAGAATCTACAGAATGGAGAAAATTCTTGCAAACTATTCATCTAACAAGGGATTAATAAATAGAAGATATAAAGAGATCCAATAACTTGATAGGGGAAAAATCAAATAATCAAATAATCTGATTAAAAAACAGGCAAAGGATATCAAATAGACATTTCTCAAAAGAAGAAATAAAAATAGCCAGCAAGTATATACAAATGTGTTCAGCATCATTAATCTTCACAGAAATGCAAATAAAAATTATAATGAGATATCATCTCACCCAAGTTGGCTTTTATCAAAAAGACAGGCAATAACGAATGCTGATGAGGATATGGAAAAGGGGGAACCCTTGTATACTGTTGCTGGAAATGTAAATTATTGCAACAACTATGGAGTACAGTATAGAGGCTCCTCCACAAAACTGAAAATAGAACTACCACATGACTCAGCAATCTCACTATTGGGTATTCAGTCAACAATATTTAAAGGAGGAGAAATTAGTATGTTGAAAAGGCGTCTCCATTCCTGTATCTATTCCAGCACTATTAACAATAGCCAAGATTTGGAATCAACCTAAGTAACCATTAACATATGAATGGATAAAGAAATAATGGTAAATAAACATAATGGAATATCCTATTTATATATCCACAAAAATAATGAAGTCCTGTCATTTACAATGACATGGATGGAGGTGGAGAACATTATATTAAATGAAATAAGCCAAGCACAGTAAGACAAATATTACACATTCTCTCATATGTGGGAGCTATTAAAGACAATTGATCTCATAGAGACAAAAAGCAGAATGACAGTTACCCGAAGCTAGGAAGGGTTGCAGGGAGGAGGGAGCGTATAAATCTGGATGGAAATGGACAATAGGTCCAAAAATATAGTTATATAATTAGGTAGAATATAAAATAGTTGATAAAACAAAGTAACTATAAACAATAATTTAGGGTATACTTTAAAATAATGAAAAGAGTGGAATTGTAATGTTTCTAACACAAAGAAAAAGATAAATGCCTGATGTGTTGAATACCACTATTACTCTGATTTGATTAATTTCATTGTATGATGTATCAAAACATCACATGTACCCTATAATGATTAAAAGATATACAACTATTATTTACCCATATTTAAAAAATAAAAAGAAATAAATATAGAGGTGATGAATTTACTTTAAAAAGTATAAAATGAAAAACTTTTAAAATAGAAAAAAAGCTTACAGAATAAGGATATAAAGAAATAAATTTTTTTGCTCAGCTTCACAAACTGTGTTTTAAGCTCAGAGTTAGTCATTACAAAAGTAAAAGAAAAATTAAAATGTTTATAAAGTAAAAAAGTTACATTAAATTCATTATTGGAGAAAAATATAAATTTAGTATATCCTAAGTATATAATAGTTATAAACTCTAGTCTACAGTAAACTCTACGTTACTGTACACTATTCACCATTTACTGCCTCACCCACAACATATTCTAGTCCTCCAAGCTCCATTCATGGTAAGTATACTACTTTTTATCTTGTATGTCATATTTTTACTGTACCTTTTCCATGTTTAGATATATTCACACACACAGATATCACTGTTACAATTGTCTATAGTACTCAGTACAATAATATCCTGTATAGGTTTGTAGTCTAGGAGGTACAAGTTATACCAGATAGCCTAGGTGTGTAGTAGGTTATACCATTCGAGTTTGTGTAAGCACATTCGGTAACGTTTGTACAATGATGAAATCACCTATTGACACATTTCTCAGAACACATACCTTTCATTAAGCAATGCATGTCTGCAGGTGAAAGTCCTAAGTTTTATCCTATTTAGAAGTATACACAACATGTATGCATGCCAGTGCATGCACATACACTCATATACCCTCGGGAATCTTATCTCATTTATGTTTCTAAAAATTAACATTCCCATTTTATTTGCAAGCAAAAAAAACTATGGCTTTAATAGTATAAAATGATAAAGATGTATCCTTATCATTAAGCAAAATCTGATTGTAATTATTAAAATTAAGTATTTTAAAATAAATTTTCTTCATGGTATATTTTAAGTTAAAAGTCAAGAACAGAGATTTGAGTAAGGTTTAAACACATTTAACCACAGGTACCTAAAACAGTTTGCATCTTTCTTTTGTGAAGATTTCCTTTCCAAAATAAATCAAAATTATGATCCTTTAAATATTCTCCTTTGTTAACAGCTCAGTTTTTTAACAAGTAGAAAATAATTTTTATGATATACTGAAATTCAATGTTACTTCTGAATAAAAATTTTAATTTTTTTTCTTTCATAAATATATCATAGCCCTGGTTTTCTTTTCTTTTTTTTTGAGACAAGAGTCTCGTTTTGTCACCCTTGGTAGAGTGTCATGGCAATATCAGAGCTCACAGCAACCTCAAATTCTTGGGTTCAAATGATTATCTTGCCTCAGCCTCCCAAGTAGCTGAAACTACAGGTGCCCACAACTCCTGGCTATTTTATTTATTTATTTATTTTAGAGATGGGGTCTCTCTCTGGCTCAGGCTGGTCTTGAACCTGTGAGCTCAGGCAATCCATCCTCCTTGGCCTCTCAGAGTGCAAAGTTTACAGGCATAAGCTACCATACCCAGCTTAGCCCTTGTTTTCATCTTATCCTCTAGTCACATTAAATAGCATCTGACAGAGTAAGCAAATAATCACCTTTTAAAAAATGTACAAGAAATGAAATGTGATAAGATTTTTTTTATTCAGATGTTTTCAATTTTATCTCCCACTTAATAGTCAAACCTTTCCTCCTTGGTTAATGAATATGATATCACCAAAATAACTATTGGCACATATAAAATACCATTCCTCTACAAATATATATGACCAAAAGCATAAAAGTTATATGTAGCATTTCATTCTATAAAGGTCAATTCAAGCCTTAATTTACTAATTAAGAGATAAAATTCCATTTATCATTCAGTAACTTGCTATCTTATACCTGAAAAAAACCTACATGTACCAAACTAAGATACAAAGGCATTGTATGTGGGGGTATGAAGTAGAGAGGGCAAGTATATAGAGTGGAAATATGCTAACAAGATAAGACCAAGTTGCTGTAATAGAGAATAATCTATTCTAAAGCGTTATTCTACTATTCTCTCAACATGCATCACATTCACCTTTGCTTCTCCAATGTCTCCAAGATTTAGGGTTATGTAAATATTCATATCCACCAAAGTCCCAATAATTATTTGTATTTTAAACATGAAGATAGGTAAAGAGCTGCTTTGTAGTTAATGCTTTTTGAAATTTCCTCATCTAAGTTCCATTAACTATGGACTCTCAAACTAACATACCAATACTGTATGACCAATGGAATTTCGCCAACTTTGGCACATTAAAGTTAATACATTTAATCATTATTAAAAGTCAATAAATACTACCATGTTTCCCTGAAAATAAGACCTACCCAAAAAATAAGTCCTAGCAGGATTTCTATGCATTTGTTAAATATAAGCCCTACCCCAATAATAAGACCTAATGATGGGCATGGCTATGCAGCTATCTCCACAGCCATGCCATGCACTTCAGCGTGGAGTGGTAAGGAAAACTGGAATACCTTTTATCTGTCACAGCTCCTTTCTCCAGGCCGTTGGCACTTGCGCGTTCTGTGGTAACTGTAGTCGCAGGCATCCTATTGCGCACATGCAAATGGCTAGGGGATAGGAGTTCAAACATCACTAGCGCCAGCCTCACCAACGAGGTTGGCTCCCTGGTCAGGTTCCAGAAGAAGATGACTTAACCGTATTTGAATAAATGTAGATTATTGTATTATACTTAACAGAAATAAGACATCTCCTGAAAATAAGCCCTAGTGTGTCTTCTTGAGAAAAAAATAAATATAAGACAGTGTCTTATTTGGGGGGAAACATGGTATTCAATTTAAAGGTTTCTAAGGAGATCTTATCTGCTTGTATTTATTCTAACCCACTTATCCAGGGGAGATAAAGAATGAAAATGTACTCTGGTAAAGTAAAGAAGTTGTATACAACTGAAAAGTAATAGAATTAGTAGGTAAAATAATCTTCTTATAACTGACTCCAAAATTTAACAAAGTGTATACATCACAGAACAGCAGTAAGTATAACATTTTGGAAAATGTTTTACATTTATTTTTGGAGCGATAACATACCATTAGCTACATATCCTAGCTGTGGTATAAGTTGCTCATCTTTACAATTTTCCCGTCCTGGAACAAGGCGCTGGAATTTTGTAGGATGAGGATTTCCATCTACATCCACCAAAAATGGGGGAGGCATGAGGTGAGGAGCTTGTTGGGTTTGTTCATCCAACACATAGTTATTGGCATCACGGATAAGAGGTCGATAATCCGTGTGGAAGAACATCTGATCTGGAATCTTCATGACAAATTTTTAGTATTTAATATACACAAGAAATTTATAGATGAGCACTTACTTTTATTCCTAGAGCACAAGTGTTTTTCAAATCAGTTAATTTTTGCATTCCCTTGTAGTCCTTTGTTGTTGAATATATCTTCTAGGTAGAAGCCAATTAATTACCTAGCAAGTCACTCTATCATTTCTCCACAAAATCCTATAATCTGTATTACTTTTTGGTCCTGTTATCACCCTTCTGTAAGTATGATAGGAAAAAGTAGAGCAATAAACCAGCAAATAAAATTAGGTATTTATACTTAAATTGCAGAAATCATACAAACCTATATATCTGTGTTGTTCTTGTTTATTTTTAGTTATTTATTTAATTTTTTTATTAAATGATAGCTGTATGCAATGTTCTTCTTAGCAAAGTATATAGTTCTCAAATGAAAGCTACAACTAAATTCTGGTTTACTTTTATTTAAATGAGGATATATGAATTATAATATACATGGTGAGATAGGGAAATAATCAATCACATCAAAGATACTCAAAGGTGATACAAATGTTGAGCTACCCTCAATGTTTCTGAATTTTCTTCCAAATCTGATTCTATAATCTATCCCAAATTCACAGCTAAAATATAGAGCTAATTAAAGTAGCTTCCAAAGTATTTTAACAGGATCAATAATAAAATAGCTAACCAAGAAAATGAACATATTCAGTCACTAGCTATTCATTCCAAATTTATGATTAAGTAGATGTGATCGATTACTCTCTTATTATACCTGAAAGGCAATAGAGAATATTTTCTCAGTAAAAGGATTTCCTAATGAACTTTTATATCTCCATCATCCTGTGTCTCAATAGTGATTCCCAGTGCTAAGCTTCATGCTCTGGTAAGGATAAAAAACTTACCAAAAAAGATAATTTTCTTATTAACTGAAAGAACTCAAACAAAATTTGTGAATGATATAATACCAAATTAAAATCTACAAGAAAAATTAAATCTACTAACCTTTTCATAATATTTACTGCATCCAAAACCAAAAAGTAGCAAATGCCCATGAGAATCTGTACAGGCAAAATGGTTTCCATCTGGTGAAAATTTACAGTCAAACACTGCACCATGACCTTGGCCTTCAATCTGAAATTCAGAAGAATCTCTTTATGTTATCTTAAAAGTAATTTTCAAATATTAGGTAGGTGATAATGTCTTCTTGCTAATATCCCAGGTTCTGTGATACATGACTATTTCAATATAGTCTCTGGCTTCTGTAGCCAGAACCCTACTGAAAGAGTAAAGCTCTGACAAATATTAGGTAGAGTAAAATTGCAATGGATAAAATCAATCATTCCTAGCAATGTCATACTTCGTGAATTACCAAATGGGTGACTGTGGAGTTTAAAAAAGAACCAAATGTAACCAAATTGACAAAGATGCTATCTCAGCAAATATTATCTTCATATATTAAATGGCAATGTAATTAAGTCCTCAAATAATTATTGTGAAATTAGTGCACACAAATCAATTTTACTAACAAAAGACAGAGACATTATTAATGCTCTGGATCTGTATAATGCCTATAAAAGTAAGTTCAAAGGCTAACCAATGATTTAGAAATGTTTACTCAGAGTTATTCTAAGAGAGGGACATTAAAAATGGAGGATATGAGAATTCCCATCACTACAGAAGAGTATGTTCTACTAGGAGAACAGATAGCTCACCAAATTTTTCCATGGTTTGTATTAAATATATTTTAAGAGCATCCATATGTCCAAATTTGTGTTTTCAAACAACTTCTGATTAAGTCATATGAGGTTTCCCAGGGTCAGACGCAAGTATTACAGTTACTACCGTAATTCATAGACCAGGATTAATCGTTAATCTTTTATGATTTTGGTTCTCATATAAGTTATTCTCTACATGATTTTACTAATTTAAACACAGATAATAGAGGTTCCTTTACCTCATTTTTACTAGGTAAAAATGTGATTACCAAGCTATCACATGTTAATTTTAATTTGAACTAAACACAAACTTCCCTTACCATGTTAAAGTAATTACGAATTTTGGTCCCTCGGTCAAGGTCCCAAATAAAAATGTTCCCATCATGACCCGCTGAAAGAATGATCCTTTGATCAAATGGATGTGCTTCCAAAACAAATACTTCATCATCATGCCCCTATGATAAAATCAATATAAGAGAAAAGCAACATCATGTTTCTGGTTTATTTGGTCAAATGGTCTTGGAGCCTTATCAGTCTGGTTAAGATTAATCCATGCACACTAATTTAATAGCATTTATTATTATAGACACTACATGAACAATATAGTTAGTTAGAATTCCTTATAACTGCTGATTTGATAAAGTATTCAATGGACAGAAGACCCAGAAATGTTTTTAAAATAAAGATAATCCAAACAACTACACCTCATTAACTAGGCCCCTAAAATAGAATTAAAATATTTAGGATCCTGCTATTTTAAAAGCCACCGAAAATGCAACAAACAGAATCCTTTCCTTAATGCACAATTCTGCCACCATGGTAACAGACAAAAACTTCCATTGTTCTTCAGCACTCTGTATTACTGGTATTTAAACTGTATTTTGGGAGGCCCTAGGATACATTCCAAGGATAGAGCACAGTGGCTGTGCTCTAGAACTGCTTCATACTTGATAAGTTCATCTGAAAAACAGCTTTGCTACAAAAAAATCCAAAAACCAATGTTCTATGTTATATGTTTCCCTTCTAGTAAATAAATGTTTATCAGTATGTGGAGATGTTAGATCAAGAGTCATGAAACTATAGCCTGTAGTCCAAATATGACTACCAGATTTGTTTGCACATATAGCTTATGAACTTAGTTTTTATATTTTTTAAAACTTGCAAAAAATCCCCCACAAAACACAAATATAACTAAGAATATGAAATAGAAACTGTGAAAAGTCTAAAATACTTACTATCTAGCCTCTTAAAAAGTTTACAGATGCCCGCTTTAAGATCATTGTTAATTTTCCTCAAACTTAACTCTACTAGTAATATATCATAAAGTATATTACTAATAACAGTCTACAAGTCTTAGAAAAATACAGAGAACATCCTCAAGCTGCATTTCACTTAGGAACACACCTGCAAATTACATATCAGGAGCTTCTAAAAATAACCATACACTGTGAACCTCAAAAGTGCCATTTTATCCCAAATCATGGTATAAAATTTAGAACAATAGAGTATCCTATAATACTTCCATTAGGGACAACCACATGCATAGCTTATTAATAAGTAACTGGAGACAGGTTCAGAATGTACAGTTGAGTAGGTAAAACCCCATTACAATAAATATAATTGCAAATAAAGTTTACCTAAACTCCTCAGTGATTACTGAAAGGTTCTTTCTTTGATATAAGAAAATCCCTTGCTCAATAATCAATTTGGTATAGCAAATATCTTCTACTATGTTTTTGGGTTTTTTTTCCCTTTGGCCGGAGCTGGGTTTGAACGGACCATCTCCAGCATATGGGGCCAATGCCTTACTCCTTTGAGCCATAGGCACTGCCCTATCTTCTACTTTGTCAAACTCAAATGATAGCAACACAAATACTTCAGTGTACACTGGGGATTTTAATTTTTTCGTCACATGCCTTAAGATAGGGTATAGTCATTTTATCATGGGGAACAAAATCTAATCAAAATTAGTGATGTCTTAACATATATCATGTCATAAAATAGATTTATTAAGCACTCTCCTATTTTCACCACCACTACTCAAGTCTAAATTATCCTTCTGGCTACCATCATAGACTCTACAGTCTATCTGAAGTCACTCTTACCTCATTCCAATCTATTTCCTGTACTATGATCAGAATTAGAATTATAAGGTACTTTCAAAAGTAAAACTCACATGTCATTACTTTGCTTTAAGTCTTTAATGGTTTCCTACTTGCATTAGAATAAATCCTGCAAGATCCTAAATGGTCTGGTCGCTCTCTCCTTTTCTTGTCTTAATCTGGTGAGACTGTTTCTGTTCTCTGTGCTCTAACCAAATTGGCTTTTTTTCAGCTCTCATTCACCTCAGGACCTTTGCATATGCTGCTCCCTCTTCCTAACCTCCTCCCATATGTGATTTACCAAATACATGTTGACTCCCACATACCATGTATGAGGAAAGAAACAAGAAAATATCAGGTAAAGGGCAGGCACGGTGGCTCACACCTGTAATCTCAGCACTTTGGAATACTAAGGCAGGAGGATTGCTTAAGGCTAAGAATTCCAGACCATCTGGCCATCAGTGAGATCCCACCTCTACAAAAAATTTAAAAAATAGCTAGGCATGATATCATATGCCTGTAGTTTCCAGCCATTCGGGAGGCTGAGACAGGAAAATGATTTGAGCCCAGGAGTTGAGGCAGCAGTGAGCTATGATGATGCCACCGTACCCTACCTTGAGCAACAAAGTGAGACCCAGTCTCAAAATTTAAAAAAATAAAAAGAATAAAGACAATAAATAGGAGGTGCCTGTGGCTCAGTGAGTAGGGTGCCAGCCCCATATATTGAGGGTGGCGGATTCAAACCCAGCCCCAACCAAACTGCAACAAAAAATAGCCAGGTGTTATGGAGGGCACCTGTGGTCCCAGCTATTCAGGAGGCTGAGGCAAGAGAATTGCCTAAGCCCAAGAGCTGTAGGTTGCTGTGAGCTGTGATTCCAGAGCACTCTACTGAGGGCAACAAAGTAAAACTCTTGTCTCTAAAAAAAAGAAAAAGAAAAGAAAAGAAATAAAATATCAAGTAATAATAAACATTCATGAAAATAAATCAAAGTTATGTAATAAGACTAATACTGAGAGGGTATGTTGGATTGTTTGATTAGAGAAGACCTAATCAAGGAGGTGACATTTAAGCTGAGTAATTCCTACTTACATTTCAAAACTTAACCCGAAGTTCACTTCCTTAGGAAGCTTTCTCTAATTTTACCAGATTAGATCTGGTTACCTTATTAGAAACTTGCATTCTATCTTGTCCTTTTCTTTCTTAGACTTATCTAAATAAATTTCTTCTCTCTTAATAGGCTGTCAACTCCAGTATGATAGGGCTCTGTTTAATTTACCATTTATTTCTAATACTTAGTGTCTGGCACATAGTTTGTGTTCAAAAAGCATTTGCTGAATAGAACTTTACACTTAAAGACCCAAATCATTGTTCTAAATCATTAAAACTAAAATATAAGTCCTGTACCCAAACTGAGTAAACTTGACTTTTGCAAGGACTTAACACAGTCTGTCCTAAAATTCCTTCAGTAAAATTCACAGATGACCTGTGAGTCAATCCACAGGAAGAGTGCCACTGAACAGGACTGTAAACTAAGGTATTTATTAAGACAGAATTTTACATGGATCTATAAAACTAGGAGCTACAAGAAGGCTTTTCAAATTGTAATTAAAGAGTTACAGAATTATATTGTCTAATATTGTAGTTGATAGCCACATGTGGCTATTAAACATTTGAAGTGTAACTAAAAAGAACTGGGATGCTCAGTAAGGGTAAGATACATACTGGATTTCAAGGATGTACTATGAAAAAAACCAAAATATTTAATTAATAATTTTTATATTAATATGTATTAAAATACAGAAGACTTGGGAGGTATATGAAAGATAAACTGGAAATCCTCCCCAAATCAAACAAAACTTTAGAAACCTCAGCTGCATTAGACTAAGATTATTTCACATAGGAAGTAGTCAAGTAAGGATGATGGTATGGTATATTACAAATGAACGCTGAGTTGAGTCACAAGAATTTATTTCTTATCTGAACCCTAATACTCACTACTATATAAATCATATGGCAATCCCTTGGCCTTCTCTTCTTAAAATTATTATGAATTGATAGTTTTACCAGAAAAGAAATAAGGCTTTTAAAGTGAATTTAACCTGAAGTCAACCAATATTACAATAAACTTACAAATATCAATTCTACCCATGAAATTTCCCTATCAAGTTTTCATACCACAAATGTTGCAGCCTTTTATTATGACAAATATATTTTTAATGAGAAAAAAGGTGCTTTATAATCCTACTTCTTTCTCTTACCGTGTTTCCTCGAAAACAAGACGTACCCAAAAAATAAGCCCTAGCAGAATTTCTATGCATTTGTTAATATAAGCCCTACCCCAATAATAAGACCTGGTGATGGGCATGGCTATGAAGATATGCAGCATAGTTATGCCATACATTTCAGCTCAGAGAGGGAAGACATCCCCTGAAAATAAGCCCTGGTATGTCTTCTTGGAAAAAAGAAATATGAGACAGTATCTTATTTTCAGGGAATCATGGTACCTCTATTTGTTGTATAAACTAATCACTGAAGGTATTATATATGATACCCTTATAATATGAGGTAAGTTCCTCCCCCAAAATAATAACAATAAAAATTTCAACTCCTACTAAAAATGAAATAACTTATAGATACTTGACTGGATACTCTAACATAATAGATAAATGACTATAAGGATCTTGGAAATATTTCATACTTGCTTTTAGCAGGTATACCTTTAGCAGTTATATCACCTCCATTTTGCAGAGATACCTGCAACAGTGGGCCCACAAATAATTACTCCACAAAAGGCTAGTAGTAAGTCACAGAAAAAATTAGAACTTAAGTTTCCTAGAATAATGTACTTTTAATATTTTAATTACTCTAAAAATAAAATACTTACAGATAAAGTATGAAGAAGCTGCCCTGTGATAGAATTCCATACTTTCAAAAGGAAATTGTTTACTGCCGTAGTAACTGTGGTATCATAACGATCCCATGCCACCATAGTCACCTTAAGTTTAGTGACCTTATCTTCTCCAGATGGCAAATTATTCCTAAACAAAACAATTTATAGCATTCATACCTTATAAATTTTTGCACGTAAAATAGCAAGTTTTGACAAAATTTCTCTAGAAGCATCCAACTGTTTAGATGAAAAAAAAAAATCCTTAACTATAGCTTTAAGTATTTCAGGGCTATACCCCAAAGAAAGGAACCATAATGTCCCAAAGAGGTAATCATGCATCTTTCAGTCAACAGTGAGGGTGATGAAACTGACTGCTGATTAAGTAAGTGTACATGTATATTGAGTAGGAATGCTAATAATGTGAAATATTTTAAAAGTATACTTAGTAAATTAGAAAAAAATATGCTTAACTTTTCCATATGTTTAAGATGACAGAGATAACCCTCAAAGAAGAAAGTAATATAAACAGATATAAAAAATGAGCTATACAAACTAAGGCATAGAATAACTCTGTGGGTATGAGTAGGACACACAGATCTTTGGGTCACAATACACCATAATTTTTTTTTTTTTTGAGACACATTGTCACTCTGGGTAGAATATTCTGGTATCATCATTGCTCACAGCAACCTCCAACTCTTGGCCTTAATAGATCCTCCTGTCTCAGCCTCCTGAGTAGCTGGGACTACAGGCACTGTCACAACAAGCAGCTTTTTTTTTTTACTTTTAGTAGAGACAGGGTCTTGCTTTTTCTCTGGCTGGTTTTGAATTCCTGAGCTCAAGCAGTCCACCCACTTCAGACTCCCAATGTGCTAGGATTACCTGCACGAGCCACTGTGCCCAGCCCTAAAACCAGAATTTTGAATGAGTCAGCAACGTCCCTATCATCTAGTTTGATAATCAATAACAAAAGGTGATTTACTTAGAGACTGAATATAGATATAAACTTCATATCTACCAATTAACTTCAAACTACTTACTAATGTACTAAGATATTTTATGGTCATTATTAAATATAATTCAATGTGAAAGATAATATACTAGAAGAGAACCACTGAAATATCAAATACACATTCTTACCCAGTCATTTTAGTAGCCATATCTAGCACTATACTCTTCCATTCTTGTTGCTGATATTGCCATATTCTTGCTGTTCCATCTCTACTTCCACTAACAAACCGTAAACTGGAAAGAAAATTAAAATAGCCTGTTAATTTTCTTCAAACTAGAAATTGCTATCTTTTTCTGAATATAAAAGTAATATGTTCACCCTTATACACTACTGGAGGGAATGTAAAATAATAAGTTACTTTGGAAAACAGTTGCAGTGCCTCAAAATATGACCCAGCAGTATTATTCCCAGTATACAACCAAGAGAAATGAAAGTGTGAATCCACATAAAAATGTGTACATGAATGTTCATGGCAGCAGCATCATTCATAAGACAAAAGGTGGAAACAATTCAAATGTTCACTGATGGATAAAAGATAAGGCATAGTCATATACTGATTATGCAGCAATAAAAAGGAATGAGATGATATATGCTATGGCATGGATGAATCTTGAATAGGTAAATCTATAAAGATAAAAATTAGATTAATGGTTGTCTAGAGCTAGATATGGAGGATAGAATGATTGAGGGTGACAGCTAAAAGGTATGGGGTTTCTTTCTGGGGTGATGAAATATTCTAAAATTGACTGTGATGATTATAAGGTAACAACCCTATGAATATACATATTCAAACCCATTGAATTTCATGTTATGTAAAATATATCTCAATAATGATGTTATTAAACATATAGATTCACCCACAAATCTCTCACTATTAACATTTTAGGTTTTATTCTTTCAGGATTTATTAAATACATATATATGTGTGTATACTTATATAGGTCCTGCTGCAGGAAACAGAATAATTCATATAATGTTTTTCCCTAAAAGAACTATATTTTGTAGATATATTTCTATGTTTACAAGTATAAAACTACCATCGCATTTAATAAGTATTCCACTATATGGATGCATCACAATTTAATGATCAATATTTATATTGTTTCCAGTGTTCACTGTAACAATATATCATTGTATAACTTTATACTTGTTTTACTCAGTCAAAAAGTTGGCAAATCTTTTAATACACACTATCAAATAGTTTCCCTGAAATTTTTTAACAATTTAAAATCTTATAAAAAGTTGTAGGAGAATGTCTATTATCCCTACACCCTTGGCAATATTGGGTATTTTCACTTTTATTATTTTGTAATCTAGAGATAAAAAGTTAATTGTTGTTTTAATTTACATTTGAATATTAGTAAAATTAAATATATTCTGATATGTTTATTGAACATAAATGATTAAAACAAAATAATGAGATTATCCTGAGGGCAAAGAACTAAAAATTTAGATTCTTCTAACATGAAATAGTAGCTATACAAACCTTCTAATATTTAACTCAGTATAGTGCAGTTAAGCAAATCTTAAAATTTATTTGAAGGTTTTGTCATCCCTAATATAGACATCACTCTTTGTACGCCATCATTATTTACTCTTACATTTAACAAAAATAAAAAAATTTCATCACTGTAATCACCTATTGTCCCATAATTATTTAAAAATTTAAAACAATGTAACCTAATTGTTTGTACCATCACAATAATCTGGGAAAAAAAAAGGGAAACAACTCGATTTTTCAATTTAATTTTTAACAGACTTCTTGGTGTATAATTAACATATAATATTTAAAGTGTACAGTTTGAAAAGTTTTGACAATTGTATACAATCATAAAACCATCACCACAATCAAAATAAACTTATCCATCACCTCAAAATAAGAATAAAACATGGTCACCTACATAAAGTTCTTACAAACATAAAGGTTGAACATCCTTAATCAAAAGCACAAAATATGAAAACTTTTGAGCACCAACATGATGAACATGAGTCAAAAATTCTACAGCATACCTCATTCACATGATAGACCATAGTCAAAACACAGTCAAAACTTTGTTTCATGGACAAAATTATTTTAAAAATACTCTATAAAATTAACTTCAGGCTATGTGCATAAGGTGTATATGAAACATAAATGAATTTTGGATTCAGACTTGGGTTCCACACTCAGGATATCTCATTATGTATATGCAAATATTCCAAAATCTGAAAAAAATACAAAATACAAAACACTCTGGTCCCAAGCAAAAGAAAAACTCAGCCTACATGTGGATAAAAATTTATTGTAATTGGTTAAAATTTTAAATTTATTATTCCAAGTCAACTTTTAGTCCAAGACCTTTCTAACCATCACTAAAATGTCATCACCCTTTTGGGAACAGATATTGTAGAGGGAGTACAGATATCTGTATACGATTTCTAAGTTTACAGACATAGAAACTATGTATCACATGTGTAGTAGGAGATAGTAAGTGATACATATATTCAGAGGTGGTCAAGATAGCTAAAAGTTGGAGTAGTTAAAAAACACTGTAGGTAGGGCAGGAACCTGAAAAGGAAGATTAGACTTAAGAAGAGACAAAGAAGGGAAACAGAGAGAGAAGAGAGGAAGAGGAGAAGGGAGATGTACAAAGTAGGGAAAGAAAAAAAAAGTTAGAGGGAGGTAGGAAATAGCACTTCTGGTTAGGAATGAAGTGAGGAAAAGTATAAGCAAAGAAATGGGTGATATAATATACATGGGATGTGACAAGAATAATGAGTACATCAATTAGGCTGGATTTATATGGACAAAACAGTAGATGAGAAAATAATAGAAGTCTAAATCAAGCAGCAGACAGCTCTAAATGCTAAGCTAAAACATTTAAATTTTATTCCATAGATAGAGAAGAGAAAACACTAAAGATTTATGAGCAAATAATGTTGATTTGGCAGAGATGGTAGGTCAAATAATGGAACCCTTTACTAAGGTAAATACTAACAGAAATGGACAGAAGAAATAATGAAAAAGAAAACACTCAGACAGGAAGAACTGATGTAGACCATGATTACTACATGAGATCATTTGAAAGGGATGAGTAAGAATGTCATCAGAGAAAACCTAAGTGACTGGATAAAAATGAGATATCTATAGTAGAGGTGGCTGCTTCTGAGAGAACAGTAGTAAAACATGTCAAACATCTGTTTATGTAAACATGTACTACGTAATTACCTGTCTCCATTGTTACAGAACTGAACAGCAACAACTTTATCCTAAGATATAAAACAACAGATTTTTGGTTAAAATGAATTTATTTATAAAATGAATAATCTACTCTTCTTCCCCTCAAATGTACATGCAAAAGCACCATGACGTAGTCTCTTTTAATTATAAGTTAGAAAACCTCTAATTTCCTTAAAAAATTTAACAATGGCTGGAACAATGTGTTAACTAAGAAGAAATACTTATTGGCAGTAATCTGAAACAAACCAGACATGAGAAAATCTGCTTATAAACCATATCTACAGAGGCAGATAGTTCTGAATGGGAATTGCTATTAATAACTTACTATATCTGCTGTAATAAGACCACACATTATTCTAAGATACCACCTTAAAATAACTGATTTAATAGTAGTTGGATTAAATTTTCTACTTGTTTGATTTCAGAAAACAAAGCAATCATTTCCTGTTTCCCATATGATTTAATTATTTTACCATGGATTCATCTGACATTCTGCAGATACTATACATTAGACACTGCTAATTACATTCTTTTAGAATGATTAATCTATACTTTTATAAATATAGTATGTATAGTAGTGATAAAAAGATTTAAGTGTAAGCCAGTGTTTGCAATTTCCTTCACTTTATTTGTTGGTGGTAAAGCTAAAATGCACTTCAAAAGAACACATGTTTAGAAACCAATAAGCTACTGAATTGCATTTGAACTTAAATTTTTAAAAAGCTGATATTAAATATCTTAATATTTATAATTATTTTTCATTTTATTCTGGATTTCCACTACTATTTGCAATAATTGGTTTTGGATGTTCTAAAGTAATATTTTAGTGACTACCAGCTGACACTGATTCCAACAGAGAATGTTTACTTTTTCTGATGTTTCTTCTTAAACTATGTGTCTGCATATATAACTCCATTAAATCAATTTTATTTGCCTTTTCCCCGTCCTCAATTCTTTTTCATTCATTTATTCCTTTCTCTTCACTCAGCTCTTAACAAACCTGAATGCATATATACACACACACCCTATTTGGGTGGTAACTGCAAAGATGTCTCTTTGGCATGTTCTACCATAAATGGATTTCTGCCACTTAATGGTTTTAGACTGAGATCTTTAAACATATCTTAAGTTTTTCTCTTTCACAATTTAAATAACATTCCACTATTTTAGTATCTAGAAATAAGTAACAGTAAAGTAAAAGCTCAGCAGGATTCATTAAGTCCTCATAAGGAGAACGTCCAGTTACGTGTTTATGTTAGGACAAAAACCAAGACAGTTTCCAAAAGCTCCAGGAGAAGGTTTCTAACAGGGGTCTATTTTACTATAAATTTCAAGAAAACAATTGCTTCTTCAACTCACAAAGCACTTTCTGTTAGAGTTATCTTCCAAGGAAACTGTATGTATTTTATTAACATACATTTCGACTACAAAGGAGATGTCAATGGTAGTGTTAGCATTAAGACCTACAAAGCTGAAAACTTTCAATTGCTGATTATATAGCTTTGACAATGAGGCATATGAACTATACAGTGAGCTAAAACAGATATTCTCTCACACTCTACAGTAAATAATTATCCAAAGAAGAAAGTAAGAAAAGAAAGAGGAAGAGATGCATCGAAGGTACACAGGGATATAAACAACAGGGGCTCTAAGCTTCCTGAAAAGCTACCTTCCACCAATGGTTTTTAAATCCAAACATATACTTGTTCCTCAAAACAAGTATAGAATCTTGTTCTATAATCTTGTAGAATCTAACAAGTAAAAGTAAAGAGGTCAGCAAGAGTTCTACAAGATTCTACAAGTTTTTAATGGCATTCTGAAAACAATCACACTAAGATCAACAAACTAAATTCACTAAAAATATTTGTTTCCTTTAGGACATACTTATTGCCTTTATTCAGTGTGTAGATTTCAAGTAAGAAGCAGTTCATATAACTAATAATACAGTAGGCTAAAAAGTTTTCCCAAACTATTACTGTAGTGTGTGCATGCATTTCATAAGTATATACATATATAATATTGATTCATTTTTATATATTTTTTTCTTTTTCTGTATAGTCAAATGGGACACCTAATAAACACCACAACCATTATAAATCCAGGATTTCACACATTATAAAGAAACACCTTGCCATACAGGTTTTAGTAACATCCTATAGTATAGTACAAATCAGAAGAGAAGAAATAAAACCAATTTTCCAGGGTGTTAAAAAATAAAGCACTATATTTAAATTTCCAATTTTGCTCTTACCGTATGTGATTCTAATTCAGCAATTTTCTCAGGGATCTCAGAACCCAAATAATATAATCTAATCACGTGATCAGTGCTACCCGTTGTGATGAACATACCACCTGGAAAATAAGATTGCATTCTAACCATCAAAGGCATTAACACATCAGAGAAAAAGTAAAATTTAAGAAAAGCTAATGAAATATATAGATAACTGTATCATTTACCCAACAAAATTTACCAACTATGAACTAAATACAGACCTACAGATCATAAACCCTTTTTTTTTTTTGAGACAGAGTCTCACTATTTCACCCTTGGTAGAGTGCCATGGTATCACAGCTCACAGCAACCTCAAACTCCTGGACTTCAGCGTTTCTCTTGCCTCAGCCTCCCAAGTAGCTGGGACTACAGGCACCCACCACAATGCCTGGCTATTTTTTATTGCAATCATCATTGATGTTTAGCTGGATTCAAACCTACCACCCTCGGTGCATGTGGTCAGCGCCATAACCACTGTGCTACCAGCACCACCCTGGATCATAAACATTAAACGATACAAACTTGAGAAATTCATTTCCTTATATTTTATATAAAATTATGTTTCAAGGCTTGGTGCCTGTGGCTCAAGCGGCTAAGGCGCCAGCCACATACACCTAAGGTGGCGGGTTCGAATCCCCAGCCTGGGCCCGCCAAACAATGATGGCTGCAATAAAAAAAAAAATGGCCGGGCATTGTGGCGGGCACCCCTATCTCAAGGGGATAGCTTGAGGCTCTGTCTCAAAAAAAAAAATTATGTTTCAAAACTATTTATAAAACAACTCATATCTACAGCTTTCTTTATAGTGGCTATAGTGGTTGAATGAGGTGATGAAAAAGTTCTAGAGATAGACAACAGTCCTGGATGGAAAACAATGTGAATATATACTTAATGCCATAGCTCTAGACACTTAAAAATTTTGTCAGTATGTTTCACCACAAATAAAAAAGACAAAAAAATAAAAGGTTAACTAAAATAGAATTCTTAGTAATCGAAAAAGCACTGTTTACATTCTATAATAGTGTCTTCAATATAAAACCATAGTACTTATTGTCTATAAAGTCAGGGCCTTATTTTTGAATTGATTGGGTAAGGAATGCTATACATTGTTAGTGGACATTAGAGTAGTAGTCTGTTTTTCACTAAAATCTCCATTATAAAAATATATTAAATCATGAAGAAAAAAATCCCTATTACATGTTAATTAGAATCCAAAAAGTTCCTCTATTATAATATACGGTTCATATTTTTGGTGTGTTTCTATTAAGACTCAAATGTATACATTTTTTCTTCACAAAAAAAAAAAAAATCAGGCCAGGCACAGTGGTTCACACATGTAATCCTAGCACTCTAAGAGGCCAAGGCAAGAGGATCCCTTGAGCTCAGGAGCTCAAGACCATCCTGAGCAAGAGCGAGACCCCATCTCTAAACATAGCCAGTGTTGTGGTGGGTGCCTGCAGTCCCAGCAGCTTGGAAGGCTGAGGCAAGACGATTGCTTGAGCCAAAGAGTTTGAGGTTATTGTGAGCTATGACACTATGGCACTCAACTGAGGGCCAACAACAACAGCAAAAAAAAAAAACCTAAAAAATCAATTTTTAAAACTATATCATTTAATATTCTTAAATGATATATATATATGTATATATATATATATACCAGAACTGAAAGATGAACAGGATATCTGAACTCCAGGTCTGGATCTCTCAGTAAATTTCACTGGACGATCTCTAAAGAAAAAATAATAATTTTTAATTTTTCATCATGTTCATCAAATGGGCAAGAATCCTAGTATACTGCTGGTTATTCATCAACTTAGCATTAATATCATAGAAACACCTAAAGGGAAGTGGTCAATAAGCAGTACTCTCATCATTTAGGTTAAAAAATGTAGTTAACCTTGCAAATATACTTTATGATATCCATATTACCACCATAGCTTTACAAACATATTACTGTGTTACCTTCTACTATCGTTATGAGAAGTTCAAACTCTCCTGACCAATGAAAGAAAGGATACAAATAAAATGCCTTACCAAAATTTTCTACATGGAATTAAATAGCCTCTTCAACACTGACATAAAAATTTTATTCTAAAATCTCTTAACAACCAGTTGAATAGAGGCATGGATATGTGTACAAACACACACACACATAAATATATATATATACACATATATATAAAATCATGGACTACTACATATATATAAATATATATATACTACTACATATATATGTAAATATATATAATCTGCATATATATACCTACTACTACATATATATACACATGTAAAATCATGGACTATTAAGAATAAAGGTAATAAACAAAAATTAATATGGTTGACTTCTAAACTGCTTTTAAACTTACCTAAACTTCATTGTTTTTACATGCCATTGCCAGAAACAGATTGTTCCATCAGCACCAGTGGAAGTGAGGTATCTGGTTGTGCCTTTTGTTGATGGACAAAACTTAAAAAAAATATATGATTCAAATAGAAAGTTTTCATATGCAAACTAACTTCAAACACAGCATGTTTTAAACTTACAATAACTTTAATATATATAATTTAAATAAATTTCCTGAAGATTTTCAATTTAAAGGGATTATTTACATTTCCTAGAATAATGGAAATTAAAAATTTTAAATATCAATAAAAAAGAATAAAACTTTGGAAAAGTCTCAAAAAAAATTTAAATATCAAAAAACTGTAGAAAAAATAGTATTTGAATATGGGATAAAATATTTTAGTCCTAAAAGTAATTATTTTAAAATTATTTAAAAATACCCTTTAAAATAATTTTGATCACCTCCAATAGAAAATAAACTCACAAATACATTTCTAGTTAAACCATTAAATATGCACTAAATTTCAACAACTGTGGAATTTTTATAGTCTATATGGATACAACATCAGAAATAAATCTCACAATGATGATTAGGAAGTTAATAGTTAAGAGTATTTGGGTTTTAATATTTTACATTAAAGTCCAACTTCAATAAAGTATATAAATTTTATCCTTTTTGAATTTAAGCTATTTTTTTTTGTTTTCATGGGCAATGTAAAATAGATCAAATCTTTGTTCCTATCACTGTGGAAAAAATAGATTTAGAAAAAATATATACATAAGTGGCCAATTTAAGGGACTACTATTACACCAGATGGACCATGGCTTTTTATCATGCAGCCTTCTCAGACTCTTACTCTCAGTATTCTAACACATCCTTAGAAGAGAATCACAAAGAAAGGGAAAGCTAACATGGAAAGACATGGGAAGAAGCTGAAAATCAGAAAAAAGTCTCTAACATGCCTGTGAACTTTTAAAATCCCAAATGGAGATAATGAACAACTTCCATTGAGGTGATAATTAAGAATCAAGATGTATAGGATTGGAATACATTTTGACTGCAAATCAAAAGTAAATCATCATCATAGATATTAGAAGTCTCTAACTTTGTTTCCTTGTTTGGAAGCATAGAACCTTTAAAGACTAGAGTTTAATTCAAATAAAAATTATCAGTTAACATTATAAATTAATAATTGATATATAGTGAAGAAACCAGGATTCAGCATGCCTATAGAGCAGTGCCTCAGTATCCTTAGAAGATTGGTTCCATGACCTCTCGCAGATAACAAAATCCATGGATACTTAAGTCCCTGAAATAAAATGGTGTAGTATTTGTATATAATGCATGCACACCTTCCTGTATACTTTAAATTATCTCTAGATTACTTATACTACCTAATACAATATAAATATTATGTAAATAGTTGTTACTTTATAATGCTTTGGGAATGACAAGAAAAATATGTTTGTACATGTTCAGTACAGAGATTTTCTTTTGCTAATATTTTTAATCCACAGTTGGTTGGATCCAGAAATGCAGCCCCCTTACCCTGAACATGAAGGGCTGACTGTATTTTCATTTCTGAGATAAAGAACGTGGCCTTAGAAAGTTTAGTCCACACTCTATAGCAAAAATTTACAAATTATACTCCATACATCAAATCCAACTTGCTGCCAGTTTCTGCAGATAAAGTTCTCCTGGGACACAGTCACATTGCACTTGTCTAAAGCTCCTTTTGTGTTAAAAGAGCAGAGTTGAGTAGCTGTGACAGAGACTGTATAGCCAGTAAAGCCTAAATATTTATTATCTAGCCTATAAATTTGCTGACCTCTGATATGTGAGAATAAGACAATTAAAAATGAAATAGTATAACTTAATTAAGTTTGAGGAAACTTTGAAACCTTTACCCCACTGTATTTAAATTGTAAATTGCTTCATCAACCACAAAGGGTGATCTAGCCCATTAATGTGCATTAACTGGATTGTTTTTTGAATGAAATATCATGTTAGAGATTGTTTTAAAATAATTTATTTGTCTATTTCTGACATGCCAATTAATACACAACTATTGTAGAAATTTAGGAAATATTAAAAAAGAAAACTTATTATAATTCTACCATTCAGCAGTAACCTCATTAACATCATACCATTTTATCTCAATTTTGTTTTTTAAAAAAGAAAGTGGTTAACAGATATTAGCAAATAATATACAAATAAAAAAGAAAGAGTATAGACTGCCAAATGGTGATCATTACTATTGACAAAAATGAAGCAAAGAAGGGAAGATACACAACTGTGTGGACTGGGGAGGTTACATTTTAAACAGAGTGGTAAGGTGGTCAGAGGAGACCTCCCTTAGAAGGTGACATCTGCTTCTAACACTAGAAAGTAACAAAGCAAACTATACAATATCCAGAAAAGATCAGGAAATAGTAAAAACAAAAGCAGGAATGTTTCTAGAGTGTTTAAGAAAAGCAAAGAGGCTAGGAGATAAAGTAGAGTAAGAAAAGGAAATAAATAGTATGGTATGAGGTCAAAGAGAACAAGGTAGCTAAGAATGCATGACCTTGTTGGTCCCTGTAAAGACTTTAACTCTGTTACTGGAAGCTATCAAAAGTTCTGAGCACCAATGACATAATTTAATTTGCATATTAAAATCACTCTGCCTGCTGTGCAGAGGATAAACTGGGGCAGGGAAAAGGGAATGGAAAAAGCAGGAAGATCAGGTAGAAGTTTATTTCAGTAACACACAGAACATAGATGATAGTTGCTTAAAACAGGATAGTAATCAGGGAAGTCATGAGAATGTGTCAAATTCTGGGTATATTTTGAGGGTAGAGCCAACATGATTTGTTAACAAGTAATATATGGAGTGTAAAAGAAAGAAAGATAAGATAAAGTTAAAGATTACTATCTTGAGCAATTGAAAGCATGACATTGCCATTTATTTAGATGGAAAAGGTTTAGGAAGACTAGTTCTGAGGAAGGAAAATGCGTTCAATTTTGAATATATATTATTTGTGATGTCTAATAAACATCAATGTAATGATGACAAGTAGGCATTTGAATAAACAAGCAAGAAGTTAAAGGGTAGGTCAAAGATAAGGATATACGTTTGAAAGTCTTCATAGTCTACAGATGAAATTCAAAGCCATGAGGTTACTAAGAGAAAGAATATGATAGAGAAGAGGTCCATGGATCTCTAGAGCGATCCAACATGTAAATAAAATGAGAAAAAAAAAGCACATGCCATGAAAACAAACCAAACAGTATCAGATACATTTTTCAGTATACAATTGTTAATTGTTCTTCCTTACCCACAGGGACTACATTCCAAGATGTGGATGCCTGAGATCTCAGATAGTACTAAGACCTATATATATAGTAGAACCTCCATAGTTGACAACTTCCATAAGTTGGCCTAATTTTTATAGAATGGACATGCACCACATGTATGTTATCAGTACAATAGGCCTAGTTCTTTATGTGGACCAGGTCCATCTGTTGACAAGTTTGTTACACTTCCTTGGGTGATTTATTTACAGATGCTCTACTGTATCTTTGTTTTCCTTATACCTACGTATCTATGGTAAAGTTTAATATTAGCCACAGTAAGAGATTAATAAACAATAACTATTAATAAAATATAACACTTACAACAATAAACTATAATAAAAGTTATGTGGTCTCTCTCAAAATAACCTTTTGTACTATACTCACCCATATTCCAAGCCATGGCTGACCATGGGTAATTTAAACCACAAAAAAGTAAAACTGTAGATAAGGGAAGGGGTGCTACTACAATCAAATATTTGTTTTTTAATGCTATGTGAGAACATCTCCAAATTCTAGAATTAATCAGTCAGGTATTCTAGTAAAAATACAAATAACTAACTGATAATCTTCCAAATCAAAATCCATCAAATAATTTTAACTGATTAAAATTTCTGACACGAAAATATTCAAATTTAATACACATTGAAACCAATTCTTGCTAGTTCCTCATAAATAGATGATATGTTATTTAAATAACAAACACAAAAATAGTGTACTTATTTTTTTTTTTTTTGAGACAGAGTCTCACTATGTCACCCTTGGTAGAGTGCCATGGCGTCACAGCTCACAGCAACTTCAAGCTCTTGGGCTTAAGCAATTCTTTTGCCTCAGCCTTCCAAGTAGCTGGGACAACAGATGCCTACCACAACACCTGGCTATTTTTTGTTGTAGTTGTCATTATTGTTTAGCAGGCCCTGGCCAGGTTTGAACCTGCCAGCCCCGGCGTATGTGGCCGGTATCCTAACCACTGAGCTATGGTGTACTTATTTATTAGCGACAAAAGAGCAAAGAAAAATAAAGGGGAATAATAATCTCTTCTAAAAGTATAAAAGTTTCAAGATTCCTTTGTTTTGCTCTCAACACAAAAAGGATAAAAATTTGGCTTAGTTTTATTAACGAAAAGGTCTTTGAGGGTATCCAGGACTTTCACTACTAACATCTAACAAAAACACTATATGAACACATATTTAAAATAAGCCAATTTATTTTATTTTAAACATCAAATTGAAATAAATTGTTGAAACTAAGAATATAAATTTCCCTATACATAGACAAACACATACTAAATCTGTCTGATTAACATCTTACATGTGTTAAATATTAAAGTATGTCAATACTCAGGTTAGAACCTGTTTATAATTCCTGGCTAACAAGCAAACTAGTGTGCTCTTAAGGGATTCACAAGTATTCTCCCATCTCCACGAATATAAGTGAGATAAGTAAGTTCTCTTATATTGCATTTAAGGGACTTTTTCAATCACCTTTCTACTTATTTCTAAAGGGAATTATATGAAAAGGGAACTTTAAAAATACCTATCTGCAAAGTAGGAGCAAAGTCTTTAATTTATAATATTTTTTCTGTTGCCATTCTTTATGCTATCATCCATACAGTGTAACAAAAGATGAAAGATTGTCACCTTTATTGCATGTTAGAGCTATCTTATAATCTTGCTTACCTGTATGGAAGTAATAGAAGCTGAATGTCCCTGAAGGACTGCAACTGGTGCACAAGTTCGAAGACACCATACTCTTACAACTTTATCACAGCTGCCTGCAGCAATAAGAGTGTTTTCATAGTTAACAGCCATGTCCGAAATTTCAGCAGAGTGTCCTCGAAGTGTAGCAAGGAGGCGTCCATCATCTGTAGCCCAAATTTTTACCAAACAGTCATCTGAACCCTATAGAAATACAAAACGACAAAAAATCTATAATGAAGGAGAAATTAACTATCTCCCATAAAAATGGCCAAAAAGACAAAGAGAGGATTTTATTAAATTACTTCTAAGCCTTTACTTTTAGTATATCCTTTTTAATATCATACAAATTCGGTAGCTAAGTATAAACAATATACAAATGATAGTACTAATAATGCATTGTTCAAATTGACAATAGCATTTTTGAAGAACTCAAAACTACTACCAATCCTATTAAAACAAAATATTTTAAAATAACTTTTAAGTGATTTAGCATTACTTCCACCATTATTTATTTCCTTAGGCCTGATAGCTTTTTTTTTCTTAATTACTTAAATAATTTTTTCTACTAATACTTAACCTAAATAATTTTTTTCTACTAAAAATTTCACCTAAAATCTACATGCCTTTCTCAGTAAACAGGAAGCAGGCTGTCAAAAATAGCCTGTGATAAAAATTATGTTGAACTTCCTATTGAAAATTTCAAAAGAACTTTAAAAATACTAAAAAGTAATTCTATTTCAATGTGGTAAATACGTTATTTAATAATTATCTGTTTATTAAAAGATGGCATTCAGATAATTAACATCCGCATCATGATCATTAACATCCAAATACACAGGTATCACATTTAGAGTCATAATGCCATCGGTGATGTCAGTAACAAATTCTAAAGAGTCATAACTTCATTTCCTTTGTTATACCATACAAATATAGAAAAATCATGCTGTTACCCACACTTCTATGTTAACTTAGTACTGAAGTAATGAGACTAAGTAAATAATCCCTTTCTTGGAAATAATAGTGTCCAACAATTGTGTACTCAAAAGCATACAGGATGATCTGAATAATAAAAACCCAATTTTAAAAATAATCAACACCATAATCAGAGAAAGATATATAAAATAAGTATTATCTTCATTACTAATTATGTAATTTAACTATTTAATCATAAGGGTGATGTAATCACTAATTAAACAAAACTAACAGTAATTACACTAAATGACACAAGGAAAGTACACTTTAGTAAACATTTGCTCCTGGACACAATGACTCACACCTGCATTCCAAGAACTTTAGGAGACTAAGGAGGGAGAATTTCTTGAGTCCAGGAGTTCAAAACCAGCCTAGACAATATAGCGAGGACCTGACTCTATAAATAATAAAAAAGTTAGCTAGGCCTGGTGGCCTGTGTCTGAAGCCCCAGTTACTCAGGAAGCTGAGATGGAAGATAACCTCAGCCCCAGTATTTGAGGTTGCAGTGACCTGTGATCCTGCCACTGCACTCTAGCCTGGGCAATAGAATGAGACCTGTATCTAAAAACAATAAATAAAAATTTTAAAAAGTTTGCTAAAATGGAATGAAATGTAATTGAGTACACTTGTTTCATAAATTAACTGCCTCTAGAATATAAGGCCATCTGAAGGTTTATTTGTTAAGTAAATTTCCCCACATATAATAGATATTATTGTACCCATTTAATTACATAAAATGAAAAAAGACTTTCCATTTCCATTCATCTATTTTTGCATTCATGTCCATTACAAAGCATAATGCAGTGTCATGAAGTCTAGCTTCAATTGTTGTATTTATAGTGTTGCCCCATCATAAATTTTAAACTTACTGTAAAAATTCTTCTCCCACTTCGGTCAAATGCTACACAGTAGACAGATGACAAATGCCCCAGAATTCGCTTATGCATCTTAATGTGCTGATAAGCAGATGATGGGAAAATATGGCTGAAGCGACTACATCCAGTTAATTGCCTGGCAGAGGTGATATTCACTGAAAACAATAGAAGAGATTCACTTTTCAAAATCTAAAAGTGAAACCTACTTCATGAAATTAAGTCATGAATATTAATATGAGACAAAACAAAGTACAAACACTGCAGCAATTTTGCCCTATAAAAAGCATAAATCCTCTTTTACATTTCACAATTTTATGAACTCAAGTTGACTACAAAAAAGCACAAAGAATACTCTTCAGTTACATCCCAGGGGTCTGATATTCTGTTTGGCATACTGTGGTTTCTCAAGTACATTTCCATTTTGCCTTTTATACTATAGTCAAAGACACTGTCACTTTAAATATATAGGTGAATCTTTCCATAGCATGAAGAAATTTTAGAATAGGAAGTTTAAATATATATATTTAAAAACAAATTATACAAACTCCTATACTTCCTCCTCACACTTATCTACCCTCTATGACTTCCCCTAAAACTTCAAGAGTAATACAAGAGACCTACACAGTGAAAAGATAAGGAAAGCTATGGCACTACGTAAGTTAGAAGTAGTAAACAATCTAGATTTGTCTATGGGTTCTCCTCTTTTTAGAGGCCCTATTCTTAGTTAGCAATGAACTTTTGAAACTTGATGTCCTGTCAGGTTATTTTAGATCCTATTTTTTTTTCTTGTTGACTTTGCTTTATTCTTACTTTCCTTAAAAAAATATCCACAATAACGTATAATTCTACGCAATTCTCTTCTAAATAACACCTGGATTAAGAGCACTTCTAAAAAAGAGAGCTGGATCCTCCTACTTGCTCTGCGAAATTCTTCTTCTTCCCTTATAAACTGAAAACACTTAATACCCCATATTGTGTTTTTAAGCAAAAAAGCAAAACACCAGATCCCTGTAACTTCAAAGTCACTTTGAGGCAAGTTGGCATTTGACACACTGCATTAATAATATAGCACAAGTACTAACAGCTTTATGTTTAAGCAAGGCAAAATTAAGACAAGAATTCAGTGCTAGCTAGATAAGTACAATTAGAATCATGCCACAATCAACAATAGTCAACTATTCAATATCTCACAATCTTAAGAGCAATATAGTCTTTCTGTTCAGCCAATTGTAGACCTATTGGCCATTTTAAATTGACAAAATGACAAAAACTGATGGATGGCTACCAAAATCAGTGAAATTACAGTGAAAGCAATTAAGAAGAATACATTAGAAATATTAATATTCATGTAAAACTGCAAGATGTTGAGTACATAATGATAAAAAATGCATTACCATTAGTACCAGGCAAGAGGATTTCTTTTGGCAACTACTCCCCAACTCAACCACAAGAAAACTACACAACTCTAAAACTGGAATACTAGGTATCCTAACTTAGGGAAATTAGTAATATGCCTTCTCCAATCAAACATTTTTCTTTTTCTAAGTTCCTTTAACTAATCAACTATTACTTCAGCTTGGCTTTGTTCTATTCATACATTACAGGTAGATGGAAGGAAAAAAAATGCTAATGCTACTTTAAGGCAGGATTTCTCAATCATAAACTATTGATTCTTTGAGATGCGTAATTCTTCATTATTGGAAGCTGTCTATCCTTTGTAGAATATTTATGCTTAATAGTGTCCCTGGCCTCTACCCATAAGATACTAGTTGTAACCCCCTAGCCCTAAGTTCTGATGAACAAAAATATCTTCAGATATTCTTGGAGTGTACACTGCCAAGTGTACCCCAGGGGGGACAATAAAACTGCCATAGTTGAAAAACAGAAAAGCAATTTTGAGAAGGGGAGCCAAAGGAGATAGAAAGACAAAGAGCAAAACCTTGAACATGAATTACTTCCCATTTATTTCTTCTTCAATTTTTAATATTTTACAGTGTTAATAATACAGAGCTTAGGTCTCTCCTTGGTTAAATTTACTCATAAGTACTTTATGTTGCTGTTATAAATGGAATTGTTTTCTTGATTTCCTTGGATAGTTCATTGTTAATGTATAGAAACAATACTGATTTTCAAATGTTTTTTTTTAACCTGCAACTTGACTGAGTTTATCAGTTCTTACAGTTTTATTTTTTGTGTGTGCAGTTTTAGGATTTTTCATGTGTAACATTATGTCAACAGAAAACAAGACACCTTCACTTCTTTCATTTCTGTATGGGTACATTTAATATCTATTATTTATTTATTTAGCCTAATTTTTCTCTGGCTAGGACTTTTAGTTCTATGTTGAATGAAAGTAGCAAAAGTGATCATCCTTATCTTGTTCCTAATCCTAGAGGAAAAGCTTTCAACTTTTCACCATTGAATAAGCTACTTGTCATATGTGACCTTTATTGTATGGAGGTACATTCTTTCTATACTTATTTTGTTGAGAGTTTTCATTATAAACAGATATTGAATTTTGTCAAATCATTTCTTTTCTACATCAATTGAGATGATCATGTGTTTTTTGTCCTTCGTGATGTTAATATGGCACATCACATTTATTGAGTTACATATATTAAGATGTCCTTCTGTCACAGTGATAAATCCCACTTGGTCACAGTGAATGATCTTTTCAATGTGTTTTTTTTTAATTTTATTTTAGAGCTAATTGCAGAGATTTATTAAGAGCATCAGCATCTCCAAGAAGACAGGCTACCACCAGGAATGGAAAATGGTGCCAAGCCTCAATGTGGTTTAAAATTTGGTTTTCTACTATTTCCTCCAAGAATTTCTACATCTATTTTCAATATGGATATTGGCCTATAGTGTTATTTTCTTTTAATTTTTTTATTACGTAAAATACACATGGATCATGAATACATTCATGCATATGTGGGATACAATGTGCTGATTTTGATTTTTTTATACAATCTGACATGATTACATTAAACTAATCAACATAGCTTTCACCTCATTTACTTGATCACTGTGTCAAAACATCTATGTTCTACAGTTCACAGATTCAACCCATACTCTTGTCATATACTCCACAAGTGTGATCCTGCCCTTTACCCTCCCTCTGCTAACTCCCCCTCCCTTCCCACTCTATAGTGTTATTTTCTTATAGTAAACATGTCTGGCTTTGATATTGGGTGATGTTAACCTCATAAAATGAGTATGAAGGTATTCCCTCCTCTTCAATTTTTTTGAAAGAGTTTTATAAGAACTAGTATTAGTTCTGCTTTAAATTGTTTGGTAGAATTCAGCTTTTTTGATGGGAAATGCATTACTGATTCAATCTCATTACATGTTATTGGTCTGTTCACATTTTCTATTTCTTCTTGATTCCATAATGGCAGGTTGCATATTTCTAAAAATTATCCATTACTTCTAGGGTGCCCAATTTATTGGGACTATAGATATTCATACTAGTCTCTTGTGATCTTTTTGTATGTTCATGGTACAGTTATATTTCCTCTTTCACCTATGCTTTTTGAATCTTTTGTGTTTGGAGTCCAGCTAAAATTTTGTTGATTTTATTAAAAAAAAAAAACACACAACTTTTAAATTCATTGATATTTTACATTGTTTTTCAGGTCTCTATATTATTTATTTATATGCTCTAATCTTTGTTATTTCCTTCCTTCTGCTTTGTTCATCTTTTTTATAGTTTCTTAAGGCATAATATTAGATTGTTCAAGATTTATCTTTCTTTTGATGGAGTATTGCCACAAACTTCCCTCTCAGGAATGCTGTTTGCTGCATGCCATAAGTTTTGGCATGTTGTGGTTCCATTTTCTTTTCTTTTCTTTATTTCTTTGCAGCTTTCTTTTTTCTTTTTGTTTTTTTTTTTTGGCAGGAGCTGGGTTTAAACCTATCACTTCCAGTATATGGAGCCGGTACCCTACTCCTTTGAGCCACAGGTGCCGCCCATATCTTTTTTTTTCCTGAGACAGAGCCTCAAGCCGACACCCTGGAAAGACTGCAGTGGCATCACAACTCACAACAATCTCCAACTCCTGGGCTCAAGCGATTCTCCTGCATCTGCCTCCCAAGTAGCTGTGACCACAGGCACCTGTCGCAACACCCAGCTATTTTTTGGTTGCAGCTGTCAATATTGTTTGGTGGGTCCAACCTGGATTCGAACCTGCCAGCTCAGGAGTATGTGGCTTAGCCACTTGAGCCACAGGCGCCAAGTAGTTCCATTTTCATTTATCTCAGGATACTTTTTCCTTTTACTTTCGTATAATTCTCTATTGATCCATTGGTTATTCAGGAGCATATTACTTAATGTGCAAATATTTATGAGTTCTCCAAGATTCCTCATTATTGATTTCCAGTTTCTTCCCACTGATCAGAAAATATACATCATGATATTTCAGTCTTCCTAAATTGTTAAGACTTATATTGTGGACTACAATATTTATCTATCCAGGAAAATATTCCATGTACATTTGATTATGAAGTGTTCTACTAATATCTATCAGGTCCAATTAATCTGAAGTTTGGTTCAAATACAATGTTTCCTTATTGATTTTCTATCTAGATGATCTGTCCAATGTACATTCAAGTAGAATACTGAAGTATCCTACTATATTGCATTACAGTCTTCCTTGCCTTTAGATCTATATTTCCTTTCTATCTTTAGGCCTTTAATGCTAGGTAGATATATATTTACAACTATTAAAATTTCTTGATGAATTGACTTCTTTATCATTATATAATGAGCTTCCATGTCCTTTCCCATAGTTTTTGACATACTATTTTGTCTGATATAACCATTCCTGTTTTCCTTTTGGATTTGATTTTTATGAATTATCTTTTTCCATCTCTTCACTTCTAGTCCAGTCCTTAAGAGTATAAACGTGTGTCCTTAAAGGTAAAGGGAATCTCATGTAGACAGTATATAGTTGGTTCTTTGTTTTTATTCCCTCAGCCATTTGATATCAAAAATGCCTATACTACCCAAAGTGATGTACAGATTCAATTCAATCCCTAAGAAAATTGCAATGAAGAGGAAGATGGTAGAGCAGAAGAATCGTTGTGCTGAGCTCTCCTAGAATGACTGTGGAAAAACAGAGAACACAGGTATACCTGGCACAGGGCCCATACCCAGAGTCATAGCTCAGGGAACACAGCAAGGAGGTGGTGAGCTGGATACAGCATATGTTCTGGAGTGGTGGGTATCTGGTGAATTAGGCTAGTGATTACAACCAACTAGGATCATCTGTCCCGCCCCCCACCCAGGATGGGAGGAAGCCTTTCTGGAGTTTTCAGTTATTGGGAGAAGTTGTGCTTTGAGTGAAAAGCTTGGAAGAGTAGTGGATTTGAGATTGGTTTGGTGGCTGGCAAGGCAGTCATAATGAGAAGGTCTAGGTGGTGAGAGGGTTGCCATTCTGGGAAGATCATGAGAACATCTTAGCAAAGGCCTAAAGCACAGCTGTCTTAACTCCGCATGCCAGGAGCAGAAAGAACTCCACTCTTAGGATAAGCTGAGAGGCTCCTGCACCCATGGGAACTGGAGGCAAGGGGTACTGTGAGTCCCACTCCTGAAGGATTGTTGTGAGTGTTAAGATCCCACCCCGGCAGGGTATGAATGCTGAGGAAACAATCAGACAATCACGAAAGGCAACTAAGTTTAGAATAAGGATCATAGAATAAGGATCATAGAATAAGGATCATTGTTTTTGTCTCCTAAAAAACAAACAAACAAACAAAAACACAGTACCACATGGTGTCCAGGCGAAATGCTGCAACATACTATCATCAAGAGCAAGGATGTCTGTCTATTAGACTTTATTCAGGCTGAGGCCACTTCAAGACCTAAGCTCTGAGACAAGGTAATATGAAGCAAAGGAAGCAGTGAGAGGGAAAGGGGAAGACAAGGAGGTAAACAAGAAGAAAGAACACATGAGGAGGAACCAACAGAAAAAAATCAGGCAACATGAAAAACCAAAACAGAGGAACTCTTCCAAGGAATCATGAGACAGCTACTGCACAAGAATCCACCTGTAAAGAATTGATGGACTTTACAGAAAGGGAATTTAAAATATGGATGATAAAGACAAATAAAAGGAATGAAAAGAAAGTGGAAAGTCATAAACAAAAGTTGGATAAGAGATTTGTAGGCTTTAGAAAGTATATGACGGACACTAAAGAAATGAAGGAGACTATTAGGGAATGTAAGGATGAAGTAGAAAGTATCAAAAATAGATTAGACCATAGAGAAGAAAGAACCTCAAAGCTAAAGTTAACCCCAGTAGTTAAAGAGGCAGAAAAGGAAAGAAAGCAGAACAAGTGCTTAGAGAACTACAAGACTCTAAGAAGAATTCAAACACATAAATAATAGGAATTACTGAAGGGAAAGAAGATTGTCCCAAAGGAATGAAAGCCCTACTGGAGACTATCATAAATGAAAATTTCCCAGGGATTACTAAAGACCACAACACACTCCTTTCACATGGATATCAAACCCCAGGTCATCTCAACTCAAACAGAGCTGCTCCAAGACACATTGTAATGAACCTGTCCAAAGTCAATTGAAAGAAAAAAATCTGCAAGCAGCCAAGAGTAAGCACCAATAGACCTACAGAAGCAGAGCCATTAGAAGAGAAGCAGACTTTTCAATTGGAAAATTATAATCTAGAACATGGTCATCTGCCTCTAACATTCTTAAACAAAACAATTTTGAGACGAGAATTGTGTATACTGCTAAACTAAGCTTCAAATTTGAAGGGAAATGAAAATCTTTTGTGGATACACAAGCACTGAAGAAATTTGCCACAACAAGACCAACTCTATAGGAAATACTTAAACCTGTTCTCCACACTGACCATCACAATGGACCACCAGCAAAGTAAATACCCAGAAGCTAAAGGTCAAAACTTAGCTTCCATAATGGTGCAAATGATAAAACTACACAATGGAAGTTCACAAAATAAGATAAACAGAACTTCACCACACTTATCAATTCTCTCAATAAATGTCCATGGCCTCAATTCACCACTGAAGAGCCACAGGCTAGCTTATTAAATAAAAAAGCCCAAGCTATCCACATGCTATCTACAAGAGATACGCCTAGTCTTGAAGGACAAATGAATACTCAGGGTTAAGGGATGGAAAATAGTATTTCAAACAAATAGAAATGAGAAGAAAAGAAGGGTTGCAAGCTTATTTTCAGATACAAGTGGATTCAGAGAAACTAAAGTTAAAAAAAAAAGATGCTCACTTTATACTGGTCAAAGGGACAATACAACAAGAAAATGTATCAATTTTCAATATTTATGCACCCAACTTAAATGCTCCCAGATTTATGAAACAGACCTTGATGGGTCTGAGCAATATGATATCCTATAACATCATAACGGTCAGGGACTTTTAACACTTCTCTAACTAAAGTGGACAGATAGTCTAAACAGAAACTAAACAAAGATACAAAGAACTTAAATGTGACCCTAGAACAAATGGGATTAATAAACACAGAACACAACATCCCAAAGTTAAAGAATATACATTTTTCTCATCAACCCATGGTATATACTCCAACATCACTCACATCCTTAGATATAAATCAAAACTCAACAAAATTAAAAGAAGGAAAATTATAACTTGTATTTTCTCAGACCACAAGGCAATAAAGGTGGAATTCAACTCCAACAAAAATGGTCATTCTCACACGAAGACATGAAAATTAAACCATATGCTGAATAATCGCTGGGTTCAGGAAGAGATAAAAGAAGAAATCTTTAAATTCCTCAAATAACAACAATGAAGACACAAGTCACCAAAATCTGTGAGATACAGCAAAAGCAGTCTTAAGAGGGAAATTTAATTCATTAGATGCCTATGTTCAAAAAACAAAGAGAGCGCATCAACAAACTCATGAACTATCTTATGGAACTGGAAAAAGAAGAATGATCTAATCTCAAACCAGCAGAAGAAAATAACAAAAACTAAATCAGAGATTAATAAAATTGAAAACAAAGAATCATTCAGAAAATTAACAAAACAAAAAGTTCCTTTTTTGAAAAAAATAAAATAGATGAACCTTTACCCAGGTTAACTAGAAACAGAAATATAAAATCTCTAATAACCTGAAACAAAAATGATAAAGGAGAAATAATAACAGATGCCACAGAGATACAGGACATCATCTCCCAGTACTATAAGAAACTCTTATGCCCAAAAATTCAACAAAGTGGATGAAGTAGATCAATACCTGCAATCACACTTTCTGCTTAGCCTTAACCAAGAAGAAACAGATCTCTTGAACACACCAATTTCAAGAAGTGAGATGCAGGAAACAATAAAAAAATCTCCCAACAACCAAGTGCCCTGGTCCAGATGGCTTACCATCAGAATTCTATCAAACTTTCAAAGAAGAGCTTATACCTGTACTGCAGAAAATATTCCAGAAAATTAAGATGGAAATAATCTTCCACAATACGTAATATGAAGCAAACATCACCCTGATACAAAAACCAGGAAAAGACCCAACTAAAAAGGAGAACTTCAGACTAATTTAAGTAATGAATATACATGTAAAAATTTTCAATAAAATCCTAGCGAATAGATTAGAGTCTCATTAAAAAAAAAAATCATTCAAGGTGGCACCTGTGCCACAAAGGAGTAGGGCACCAGCCCCATATACCGAAGGTGGCGGGTTCAAACCTGGCCCAGGCCAAAAACTGCAAAAAAAAAAAAAAAATCATTCATCACAATCAAGTTGGTTTCATCAAAGGGATGCAAGGCTGGTTTACTATATGCAAGTCTATAAACATAATTCACCATATCAACAGAAGCAAAAACAAAGACCTTATTATCCTCTGAATACATGCAGAAAAAGCATTCAATAAAATTTAGCATCCTTTTCTAATTAAAACTCTGAAGAATATAGGCAAAAGGTGGCACATTTCTTAATCTGATGGAAGTCATCTACAACAAATCCACAGCTTATAGTATACTGAATGGAGTACTACTAAACGCTTTTCCACTTAAAACTAGAACCAGACAAGGTTGTCCTCCATTGCCACTACTATTATAATCATTCAAGAGAAGGAAATAAAGGGCATCAAAATGAGTACAGAGGAGTTCAAACTCTAGCTCTTTGCTGATGATATGATCTTATACTTAGAGAACCCAAAAAACTAAACCACAAAACTCCTGGGAGTGATTAAAAAATATAGCAATGTCTGAGGATATAAAATCAGTGTTCACAAATCAGTAGCCTTTGTATACACTAACAACAAACAAGATGAGAAACTAATCAAGGACACAATTCCCGCCATAGTAGCTTCAAAAAAAAAAAAAAAGAAATACCTAGTAATATACATAACAAAAGTGAAGTACTTCTACAAAGAAAATTATGAAATCTTAAGAAAAGAAATGCCAGAGTATATTAACAAATGGAGGAACATACCATGCTCATGGCTGGGAAAAGTCAACATTATAAGTATAAATGTCAGAGCGGAGCCAAGATGGCAAACTGCAGCCAGCTTTTTACAGAAGCTCCCGTCCAGAAGTAGGCTGAAAGGACAGAACCTCAGCAAATTAGCTGATGGTTTGGAGCAGAGACAAGAGAGAAGATTGAAGAGTGGACTTCAACCTTCCTGAGGCGAGCTGCAACCCTGAAATTACAACCATAAGATACAAAATCCACCATCAAGCAGATGGGAGTCCCCTCCCCCACAACAAGGGCTCCCGCAGTTTACTCCATGCAAACAAGAGAGCAGAGTTCAAACTGCCTCCCACTCTATCCCACGGGAGAGACCCCCTAAAAACTGGACCTCCTATCCCCGCCAGCGTGCCACGGCACCCTCTGGCCAGACATAAAACTGTAAAACTGTATAAATCTGTGTATATTCCTAACTTGCAACACCGAACTCCAAGGAGTCCCCAGCCACCCACTCAGAGACCTGGAGGTTTATTACCTATGGAGTCCTGACTCTGGGGCATCTCCTGGAGAGAAGTGGAGGGGGAAAGGGCTGGTTCTGTTCTGTGCTGACTGTGGTGGGACCTGAGGAGAGGAGAGTCAGCTTGGGGGACACCAGTGCAGAAACCCCCGGCACGCCATCCTGAACGGAAGCCACAGGCAGGGCGCCCTTGACTCGCCTGGGTGGAGCCCCTGCCCTCAGGGGGCTAATTCGGCTGAGACAAAGGCAGTGGGCGGGCAGAGGCTAGAATTGACACCTGAGTTTAAAGCCGAATGCAACCTCTGACTTACAGAGAAATCTAGCCGGACAGAAGCCTAATTTAAACAGGCAAGGCTCCCCTGTTGAACTCAGATTTCTGGCTGATTTAGCCAGGTAAACCCCGGGAGCAGTGGCCTACTGGAGTAAATAGGGCCACAAACCTGGGGAATTAAGAGTGACTGGGTGCAAGGTGGGGAAGGAGGTATTAACCTTCCCAAACTAACCCATTTGCCAGGTGGGTCCCTTTGCCCT